>NC_087578.1:394752-433344 GCF_036250125.1 Pseudopipra pipra
CTCTCCCCCAGGGAGCTTCTGGGGAGCCCTTGTGGGGTCCTCCCTGGAGACCCTGAGAGTGTCCGGGAGACCCCAGAACACCCCAAGACCCCCTGTGAGACCCTGAGAGCCCCCAGGAGACCCCAACACCCCCAGGAAACCCTGAGAGCCCCCAGGAGACCCCAAAACCCCCCGAGAGCCCCCAGGAGACCCCAAGACCCCCTGTGAGACCCTGAGAGCCCCCAGGAGACCCCAACACCCCCAGGAAACCCTGAGAGCCCCCAGGAGACCCCAAAACCCCCCGAGAGCCCCCAGGAGACCCCAAGACCCCCTGTGAGACCCTGAGAGCCCCCAGGAGACCCCACAAACCCCCAAAAGCCCCTGGGAGAGCTCCCGACCACCCACAAGCCCCCTGGGAGAACTTCATGAGCCCCTGGGGGACCCCAAGAGACCCTGTGAGCCCCCAGGAGATCTCAAGAGCCCCTGGGGGACCCCAAGATCCCCAGGAGACCCCAACACCCCCGGGAGACCCTCAGAACCCCCAGGAGCCCCCAAGACCCTCCAGGAGACCCCAAGACCCCCTGGGAGACCCCACAAGCCCCCAAGAGAAAGCCCCTGGGAGACCCCTCGAACCACCCACAACCCCCCCCAGGAGAACCACACGTGCCCCTGGGGGACCCCAAGAGCCCCTGGAGGACCCCAAGAGCCCCTGGGGGCTGGAAAACCAGAGGGAAGGGGGTGGGTGGGGGGTGGGCTCTGCTGTGTCCCTGTCACCCCCCCCACACCCCACGGGGGGGTCCCATCACCCTCCACATCCCATGGGGGGGTCCTGTCACCCCCAGGGGGGTCCCATCACCCCACATACCCCACGGGGGGGTCCCATCACCCCCCACACCCCACGGGGGGGTCCCGTCACCCCCAGGGGGGTCCCATCACCCCCCACACCCCACGGGGGGGTCCCATCACCCCCGGGTGAGCCCCAGCCCTACAGCAGATGAGGGGGAAGCCCCCCAGCCCCCAATTCCTGATCCCAGCCCCCCGGAGCCCCCCCGGAGCCCCCTCACCGTGGGTCAGGACCCCCCCGTCGAGCAGCACTTGGGCGATGCCCACGGCCTGGGCACGGCCCTGCGGGGCCAACCCCGCGCCCAGCAGCCAGTCCACGAGCTCCTTCCCCGAGCAGCACTGCCTGGGGGGCACGGGGGGTGAGACCCCCCGGAATGACCCCCCCTGAGCCCCCTGAGCCCCCCTGAGCCCCCCACCAGCTCCTTCCCCGAGCAGCACTGCCTGGGGGGCACGGGGGTGAGACCCTCGGAACAGCCCCCCCTGAGCCCCCCCTGAGCCCCCCCGAGCCCCCCCTGAGCCCCCCACCAGCTCCTTCCCCGAGCAGCACTGCCTGGGGGGGCACGAGGGGTGAGACCCCCCCGGAACGGCCCCCCGCTGAGCCCCCCATCGAGCTGGCATCAGTCCTCCTGAGCAGCACTGCCTGGGGGGGCACGGGGGGTGAGACCCCCCAGAACAGCTCCCCCTGAGCCCCCCCTGAGCCCCCCATCAGCTCCTTCCCCGAGCAGCACTGCCTGGAGGGCACGGGGGGTGAGACCCTCCTGGAATGACCCCCTGAACCCTCCCACCAGCTCCTTCCCCGAGCAGCACTGCCTGGGGGGGGGCACGGGGGGTGAGACCCCCCGGAACGGCCCCCCCTGAGCCCCCCACCAGCTCCTTCCCCGAGCAGCACTGCCTGGGGGGCACAGGGGGGGTGAGACCCCCCCCGGAATGACCCCCCTGAGCCCGCCCTGAGCCCCCCACCAGCTCCTTCCCTGAGCAGCACTGCCTGGGGGGCACAGGAGGGATGAGACCCCCAGAACAGCCCCCCTGACCCCCCCTGAGCCCCCCCCGAGCCCCCCGAGCCCCCCGTCCCACCTGTGCACCCTCAGGTGGTGTTTGTGGTCCCGGATGAGCCCCGGGCAGGTGTGGGTGAGGTGCAGGAAAAGGAGCTTCCCGGCCCTGCGGATCCTCTCCGAGGATGCCTGAGGGGGAAAAGGGGGGAGAGGGAGGGAAAAGGGGGAAAAAGAGGAAAAAAGGGGAAGGGAAGGGAAAGGGAAAGGGAAAGGGAAAGGGAAAGGGAAAGGGAAAGGGAAGAGGGAAGAGGGAAGAGGGAAGAGGGAAGAGGGAAGAGGGAAGAGGAAAGGGAAAAGAGAAAAAGGGGAAAAGAAAGGGAAGGGAAAAGGGAAGGAAAAGGGAAGGGAAAAGGGAAGGGAAAAGGGAAGGGAAAAGGGGAAAAGGGGAAAAGGGGAAAAGGGGAAAAAGGGAAAAAGGGAAAAAGGGAAAAAGGGAAAAGGGGAAAAGGGGAAAAGGGGAAAAGGGGAAAAGGGAAAAAGGGAAAAGGGGAAAAGGGGAAAAGGGGAAAAGGGGAAAAGGGGAAAAGGGGAAAAGGGGAAAAGGGGAAAAGGGGAAAAGGGGAAAAGGGGAAAAGGGAAAAGGGGAAAAGGGGAAAAGGGGAAAAGGGAAAAAGGGAAAAAGGGAAAAAGGGAAAAAGGGAAGGGAAAAGTCTCCAGCCTCGGTGGCACCTCCCACCCCCTCAAAGCCCCTCCCGGGGGGTTTCCCAGCCCCCCCACCCACCTGGGCGATGCTGTGTCCATAGTCCAGGGGGGGATTCGGGGTCCGGGATCGGTGTCTGGAAAACCAGAGGGAAGGGGGTCGGTGGGGGGTGGGGTGGGCTCTGCTGTGTCCCTGTCACCCCACACCCCCCACGGGGGTCCCGGCACCCCCAGGGGGGTCCCATCACCCCACGAGGGTTCCGTCATCCCCGGGGGGTCCCGGCACCCCCCCACACCCCACGGGGGTCCCATCACCCCCAGGGGAGCCCCGGCCCTACAGCAGGTGAGGGGGAAGCTCCCCAGGACCCAAATCCCAATCCCAGCACCCAGTTCCCGATCCCAATTCCCGAACCAGCCCCACCTCCCGCACCCCACCCCCCCCGAGCCCCCTTCCCTCCCCCCGGCTCCAGGTAAAACCTTTTCCCCCTCCAGCCCCAGCCCGAATCCCGGGGGGAAAATGCCCGAGCCCCCATCCCGGCGCTTCCCGGAGGGATTTTGGAGCCTCCCGGGGCTCCCACGTGGCGCTGGATAAACAACCTTCCGTCTCCCGGGAGCACCAGTCCGACCAGTTCCCCGAGCCGGGAAGGCGCTGGGAGCGCTGACCCCGACACGGGGTGACGGCCACCCCCCCCCCCCAGGGGCGCCTTTGGGGTCCCCCAGCCCCGTGTTTGGGGTGGGGGGAAGGCGGGGGGTCTCCAAAGGCTGCGTTTCCTGGGCCGGATTCCCGCCGGGATCCGCCGGGTGTGGGAAGGGGAGGTGGGAACGACCCGGGGGGGACGGGCCGGGTGAAAACCCCAATTAAAGAAGGCAAGGGCAGGATTAATTAGCGCGGGATCCCCATCCCGACACGCCCCCGGCTCGGGAGCGATTCCCGAGGAGAGGATGGAAAAGGAGCGGCGCCGGGAATGCTGCGGGGGCCGGGGGGGGGTCCCACCCGCTGCCGACCCTGAGGGGCTGCCACCGAGGGTGGGACACCCCCTCAACACTGTCACAGTGTCACCGAGGGTGGGACACCCCCCCCGACAGTGTCACAGTGTCACCGAGGGTGGGACACCCCCCCTGACAGTGTCACAGTGTCACCGAGGGTGGGACACCCCCCCTGACAGTGTCACAGTGTCACCGAGGGTGGGACACCCCCCCTGACAGTGTCACAGTGTCACCGAGGGTGGGACACCCCCCCAACACTGTCACAGTGTCACCAGGGCTGGGACACCCCCCCTGACAGTGTCACAGTGTCACCGAGGGTGGGACACCCCCCCCGACAGTGTCACAGTGTCACCGAGGGTGGGACAACCCCCCCAACACTGTCACAGTGTCACCGAGGGTGGGACACCCCCCCTGACAGTGTCACAGTGTCACCAGGGCTGGGACACCCCTCCCGACAGTGTCACAGTGTCACCAGGGCTGGGACAACCCCCCTGACAGTGTCACAGTGTCACCAAGGGTGGGACACCCCCCCTGACACTGTCACAGTGTCACCGAGGGTGGGACACCCCCCCGACAGTGTCACAGTGTCACCAGGGCTGGGACACCCCCCCAACACTGTCACAGTGTCACCAGGGCTGGGACAACCCCCCTGACAGTGTCACAGTGTCACCGAGGGTGGGACAACCCCCCAACACTGTCACAGTGTCACCGAGGGTGGGACACCCCCCCGACAGTGTCACAGTGTCACCGAGGGTGGGACAACCCCCCTGACAGTGTCACAGTGTCACCGAGGGTGGGACAACCCCCCTGACAGTGTCACAGTGTCACCAGGGCTGGGACACCCCCCCCAACACTGTCACAGTGTCACCAGGGCTGGGACACCCCCCTGACAGTGTCACAGTGTCACCGAGGGTGGGACACACCCCCCCCGACACTGTCACAGTGTCACCGAGGGTGGGACACCCCCCCAACACTGTCACAGTGTCACCGAGGGTGGGACAGTCTCCTGACACTGTCACAGTGTCACCGAGGGTGGGACACACCCCCCCCGACACTGTCACAGTGTCACCGAGGGTGGGACAGTCTCCTGACAGTGTCACAGTGTCACCGAGGGTGGGACAACCCCCCTGACAGTGTCACAGTGTCACCAGGGCTGGGACACCCCCCCTGACAGTGTCACAGTATCACCGAGGGTGGGACACCCCCCCTGACAGTGTCACAGTGTCACCAGGGCTGGGACAGTCTCCTGACAGTGTCACAGTGTCACCAGGGCTGGGACACCCCCCTGACAGTGTCACAGTGTCACCAGGGCTGGGACACCTCCCCTGACAGTGTCACAGTGTCACCGAGGGTGGGACAACCCCCCTGACAGTGTCACAGTGTCACCGAGGGTGGGACACCTCCCCTGACAGTGTCACAGTGTCACCGAGGGTGGGACAGTCTCCTGACAGTGTCACAGTGTCACCGAGGGTGGGACACCCCCCCTGACAGTGTCACAGTGTCCCCAAGGCTGGGACAGTCTCCTGACAGTGTCACAGTGTCCCCAAGGCTGGGACACGGTGACTGAGTCACTTTGCAAACTGTCCCGGCCTCGTGACCCCCCTGGCACAGGGAACACTCCCGGCACAGGGAACGCTCCAGGCACAGGGAACACTCCTGGCACAGGGAACACTCCCGGCACAGGGAACGATCCCGGCACAGGGAACACTCCCGGCCCAGGGAACACTCCCGGCCCAGGGAACACTCCTGGCACAGGGAACGCTCCCAGCACAGGGAACGATCCCGGCACAGGGAACACTCCCGGCACAGGGAACACTCCCGGCACAGGGAACGATCCCGGCACAGGGAAACACTCCCGGCACAGGGAACGATCCCGGCACAGGGAACACTCCCGGCACAGGGAACACTCCCGGCACAGGGAACGATCCCGGCACAGGGAAACACTCCCGGCACAGGGAACGATCCCGGCACAGGGAACACTCCCGGCACAGGGAAACACTCCCGGCACAGGGAAACGCTCCAGTGATCCCAGAGCAAATGTTTGCCAACGGAGCCGGGCTGGAGCTGCTGCCCTGGGAGCCAGGTGGAATCCATGTGGGAGCCAGGGATCCAGGTGGGACCCTGTGGGATCCAGGTGGGAGCCAGGGATCCATGTGGGACCCCTGTGTCACCCTGTGGGTGCCAGGGATCCGTGTGGGACCCTCTGGGATCCAGGGATCCAGGCGGGATCCCTGTGTCACCCCATGGGATCTGCAGCTCCGTGTCACCCCGTGGGTGCTCATGCTCCGTGTCACCCCGTGGGTTCAGCAAACCCCTCTCCAGCCCCTGACACCCCCCGTGTCCCCCCCCAGTGTGTCCCCGGGCTCGGAGCCAGCCCTGCCACGCTCCAGCCCCAGCCCCAGCTCCAGCTCCAGCTCCAGCCCCAGCCCCAGCTCCAGCTCCAGCCCCAGCCCCAGCTCCAGCTCCAGCCCCGCTCCAAGGACACCGAAGGAGACACAAAGGATCCCATCCCTCCCTCCTCCCCCGTGGGGGGGGGTTTCTCATCTCTCCAAAATCACCCAAACTCTCCCTCTGACCCCCCCAACCCCCTTCCCGGAGCATCCTTGTCCCCTCCAGCTCCGGACCCGCAGGATGTTCCCCCCCCCGACCCCCCCCGGCTCCCAAGAGCTTCCCAAGGAGTTGCCTTTTCCCCCTTCCTGCCCACGGGACGCTCCGAGCTCCCGCCCGGCTCCAGAATTCCGGCAGCGCCGGGCGCGGATCCAAAGCCGCCGGCGACCGTTCCGGGCTCGCGCCGCCGCTTTTGTTTGGGATCCCAAGGAAAACAACGGGAGTTATTTCAGGGCTTTGCGGCTCCCGGAGAAAGCCCTCGCCCATCCGCAGCCTCCAAAGGCCGGGAATCCCCCCGGGAGCCCCGGCGGGACCCGCTCTGCCCCCTCCAGGGATGCTGGAATGACGGGATCTGTCCCCCCGGGAAGGGGGGAGGACGGAGCCGCTCCGGGACGCGGGGCTGGGATGTCCTTTGGTGCCGGAGGAGGGATTTGGGGGCACCGGGAACAGGGAAAAAGGGCTCCAAGGGGGCACCAGGACACCAGGAGGGCTTTCCAGGAGCTTCCAGGGACAACATTGTCGCTCCAAGGCCCGGCCAGAAGCTTCCCTGACGTTCACCTTTCCCACTCCTGCCCCCGGGAATGGGAGCACCTGGAAAAGTGGGGGAACACCCCCCTTTCCCTGCTCAGAGCAGCTCCACTCCCTTCAACCCAGCGCTGTCCCCGCGCACGGAGGAGCCACCAGGGGAGGGGACAGAGGGGACACTCCTGCCACGCTGCTCCCAAACCCTCCCAAAAGCCAATCCCTAAAAAGTTCTGCAGGAAAAACAATTCGGGAAGAAAGGGAAAAGAGAGGAAAACCTTCTTGTCTGGGAGGGAGCTGCGTGGAGATGCCAAAAAAAAGGGGGGGGGGAAGTTGTTCCCTTAAAGTAATTCCACTTTTTTCCTTAAAAACGCGTCTCGGGTGGGAAGGGGAAGGGCAGGGAGCTCGGGAAGCTCGGCCGGGGCAGGAGAACCCGCTCCGGGGGCACCACAAGAGGCCAAGAGCAGGGACTGGCACCCCCAGGAGCCCCGCACGGAGGGGAGGGGACGCGATGCTGAGCCCGCTCCCGCTCCGGGAGCCGAATTCCTGCCGCAGGAAGGTCCGGGAAGGGCGGGAGGGGGCGCCGGGAACGCCGCGTGCCGCGGGGAAGGTCCTTCCCGTTGGCAGGCGGGTCGGGCTGTGCCGCCCGGGCTCTCCAGGGCACCCGGCTCGTTTCACGCCCCGCTGCCCGTCCTGCCCCGCCCGGGCACGGCGGGAGGGGGAAATGTGCGGCTCGCACGGCTCAGCTGGCACCCCGCACCCTCACCCGGGGCCCTGCACCCTCACCTGGGGCCCTGCACCCTCACCTGGATCCCTGGAGACTCACCTGGCACCCTGCACCCTCACCCGGGGCCCTGCACCCTCACCTGGATCCCTGGAGACTCACCTGGCACCCTCACCCGGGGCCCTGCACCCTCACCTGGATCCCTGGAGACTCACCTGGCACCCTGCACCCTCACCTAGGTTCCTGAACACTCACCTGGGCCCCTGCACCCTCACCTGGGCTCCTGCACCTTCACCTGGCACTGTGCACCCTCACCTGGGACCCTGCACCCTCACCTGGATCCCTGGAGACTCACCTGGACCCCTGCACCCTCACCTGGGTTCCTGCACCCTCACCTGGGTTCCTGGTTCCTCACCTGGCACCCAGCACCCTCACCTGGCATCCTGCACCCTCATCTGGCCCCCTGCACCCTCACCTGGGTTCCTGGGTACTCACCTGGATTCCTGCACACTCACCTGGCACCCAGCACCCTCACCCGGGGCCCTGCACCCTCACCTGGATCCCTGGATACTCATCTGGGTTCCTGGGTACTCACCTGGATCCCTGGATACTCACCTGGCACCCTGCACCCTCACCTGGATCCCTGGATACTCACCTGGCACCCTGCACCCTCACCTGGATCCCTCCACCCTCACCTGGCCCCCTGCACCCTCACCTGGGCCCCTGAATATTCGCCTGGGGCCCAGCACTCTCAGCTGGGCCCCTGCACCCTCACCTGGGGCCCAGCACCCTCACCTGGATCCCTGGATACTCACCTGGCACCCCAGATCCTCACCTGGGTTCCTGGTTCCTCACCTGGCACCCTGCACCCTCACCTGGGGCCCTGCACCCTCACCTGAGTTCCTGCACCTTCACCTGGCACTGTGCACCCTCACCTGGATCCCTGGATACTCACCTGGGCCCCTGCACCCTCACCTGGGCTCCTGCACCTTCACCTGGCCCTGTGCACCCTCACCTGGGGCCCTGCACACTCGCCTGGTTTCCTGGTTCCTCACCTGGCATCCTGCACTCTCACCTGGGTTCCTGGATCCTCACCTGGGCCCTGCACCCTCACCTGGCCCCCTGCAGCCTCACCTGGATTCCTGGATCCTCACCTGGGCCCTGCACCCTCACCTGGATCCCTGCACCCTCACCTGGGCCCCTGCACCCTCACCTGGCATCCAGCACCCTCACCTGGATCCCTGGAGACTCACCTGGGTTCCTGGATACTCACCTGGGCCCTGCACCCCTGAATCACTCCCTGCATCCCTGAATTCAATCCCTGCATCCCTGAATCACTCCCTGCACCCCTGGATTCATTCCTGCACCCCTGGATTCATTCCTGCACCCCTGGATTCATTCCTGCACCCCTGGATTCATTCCTGCACCCCTGGATTCATTCCTGCACCCCTGGATTCCCTCCCTGTGTCCCTGGATTCCCTCCCTACATCCCTGAATTCAATCCCTGCGTCCTTGAATCACTCCCTGCACCCCCGGATCACTGCTGGTATCCCTGGATTCACTCCCTACATCCTTGGATTCACTCCCCACATTCTTGGATTCACTCCCTACACCCCTGGACAGGCTGTTCCCCATTCCCACTCACCCAGCGGATTCCCTGGATCCGGGACAGGCTGTTCCCCATTCCCACTCACCCAGTGGATTCCCTGGACACAGGACACTCTCCCCCCATTCCCACTCACCCAGTGGATTCCCTGGACACAGGACATGCTCCCCCCATTCCCACTCACCCAGCGGATTCCCTGGATCCGGGACAGGCTGTTCCCCATTCCCACTCACCCAGCGGATTCCCTGGATCCGGGACATGCTCCCCCCATTCCCACTCACCCAGAGCATTCCCTGGATCCGGGACAGGCTGTTCCCCATTCCCACTCACCCAGCGCATTCCCTGGATCCGGGACACGCTCCCCCCATTCCCACTCACCCAGCGGATTCCCTGGATCCGGGACACGCTCCCGCCGCTCCCTTCCAGCCGCACCTCGTAGCTGGAGCTCCGGAACAGCCGCATCTTCCTCAGGAGCCCCTCGAGCCGCGGCCCCCCGGGGGGGGTCGGGGGGGCGGCGGCGGCTCCGCTTCCCGGCTCCAGCCCGGCCCGGGGTGTCCTTGGAGTGCTCCGGGATTCCCGGAGATCCTCCAATCCTCAGGGTCTCCTCGGGGTGCTCCGGGATTCCTGGAGATCCCCCAGTCCTCAGGGTCTCCTCGGGGTGCTCAGGGATTCCTGGAGATCCCCCAATCCTCAGGGTCTCCTTGGAGTGCTCCGGGATTCCCAGAGATTCCCTAATCCTCAGGGTCTCCTCGGGGTGCTCAGGGATTCCTGGAGATTCTCCTTGGGGTGCTCCGGGATTCCTGGAGATTCTTCCTGGGGTGCTCAGGGATTCCTGGAGGCTCCCCCCAATCCTCAGGATCTCCTTGGGGTGCTCTGGGATTCCTGGAGATTCTTCTTGGCGTGCTCCGGGATTCCTGGAGATCCCCCAATCCTCAGGGACTCCTCGGGGTGCTCTGGGATTCCTGGAGACCCCCCAGTCCTCAGGATCTCCTTGGGGTGCTCCGGGATTCCTGGAGATCCTCCTTGGGGTGCTCTGGGATTCCGGTAGATCTCCCAATCCTCGGGATCTCCTCGGGGTGCTCCGGGATTCCTGGAGATCCTCCTCGGGGTGCTCTGGGATTCCTGGAGACCCCCCAGTCCTCGGGATCTCCTTGGGGTGCTCCGGGATTCCTGGAGCCCCCCCAATCCTCGGGATCTCCTCGGGATCTCCTTGGGGTGCTCCGGGATTCCTGGAGCCCCCCCAATCCTCGGGATCTCCTCGGGATCTCCTCGGGGTGCTCCGGAATTCCCACCGCCCCTTCCCGCGGGGGAGGGGGCGCGGGGGGGGAAGCGCCGCGGCCGCGGGGCCGCTCCGGAGGCTCCGGGAGAGGGACGGGATCGGGATCGGGATCGGGACCGGGATCGGGACCGGCCGGGCGAGCCCCGCCCCGGACGGGGGGGGAGGGGCGGGCAGGGGAAGGGCGGGGGGGGAGGGCCCAGGAGAGCCCCGCCCCCCGCAGCCCCTCCCCGGCTCCCGAGGGATTTGGGGGGGAACGATCCCGGCGGGAAGCGCAGCCTGGGGAGACCCCCGGGCAGTCTGAGCGACCCCCACACACCCCCGGGACCCCCAGAGCTTGGGAGGGGGGGCTCCGGGAATCCCTGAGCACCCCGAGGAGATCCTGAGGGTTGGGGGGGCTCCGGGAATCCCAGAGCACCCCGAGGAGAATCTCCAGGAATCCCAGAGCACCCCAAGGAGATCCTGAGGTTTGGGGGGGCTCCAGGAATCCCAGAGCACCCCAAGGAGAATCTCCAGGAATCCCAGAGCACCCCAAGGAGGATCTCCAGGAACCCCTGAGCACCCCAAGGAGATCCCAAGGACTGGGGGATCTCCAGGAATCCCTGAGCACCTCAAGGAGATCCTGGGGGGTCTCCAGGAACCCCTAAACACCCCAAGTTGATCCTGAGGACTGGGGGGAACTCCAGGAATCCCTGAGCAGCCCAAGGAGATCCTGAGGACTGGGGGGGTCTCCAGGAATCCCTGAGCAGCCCAAGGAGACCCCAGGGGTTGAGGGGATCTCCAGGAATCCCTAAACATCCCAAGGAGATCCCAAAGATTGGGGGGTCTCCAGGAATCCCGGAGCACCCCAAGTTGATCCTGAGGTTTGGGGGATCTCCAGGAATCCCTGAGCACCTCAAGGAGATCCTGAGGATTGGGAGGGTCTCCAGGAATCCCTGAGAACCCCAAGCTGATCCTGAGGACTGGGGGGGGGTCTCCAGGAATCCCTGAGAACCCCAAGGAGACCCCCGGGGGTTGGAGGGATCTCCAGGAATCCCTAAACATCCCAAGGAGATCCCAAGGATTGGGGGATCTCCAGGAATCCCTGAGCACCTCAAGGAGATCCTGAGGTTTGGGGGATCTCCAGGAATCCCTGAGCACCTCAAGGAGATCCTGAGGTTTGGGGGGGGTCTCCAGGAATCCCTGAGAACCCCAAGTTGATCCTGAGGACTGGGGGGGACTCCAGGAATCCCTGAGAACCCCAAGGAGCCCCCGGGGGTTGGGGGGACTCCAGGAATCCAATGGAATGGGTTGGGTTGGGAAGGACCTTACAGATCATCCCATGGGCAGGGACACCTCCCCCTATCCCAGGTGGACCCTGGACACTTCCAGGGATGGGGAATTCCTCTGGGAAATCCATTCCAGGGCCTCCCCACCGTCCCAGGGAGGAATTCCTTCCCCATATCCCACCTGCCCCCGCTCCCCCTTGTCCCAGTCCTTATCCAAAGCTCTCCTGGAGCGGCCAGGGAAGGAAAACGACCCTAAAGGTCACTTCCAACCCCAACCCTTCCAGGATTCCATGAAAACAAACAGCCAGAAAGGCAGGAAAAGCTGCTCAAGCCTGGAATAACCGAGGGCAAACCATGGGATCAGCCTGGAAAATGCCATTCCAGGGAAAAACGGCTCTGGAATCCCGTTGGATTATTCTTTAATGTCGCTGCTTTGTGCTTTTCCCCTCCCCAAAGTGGATTTATTCCCTGTTTATCAGCCCAGCCTTCCCTAATCCATGTTTTCCCGCTCCGTTTTGTGCCTTCCCCCGACCCCTTGGCCTTAAATAATCCTGGGATTTGGCCATTTGGAATTTAAAAAGTGGCTTTTTTCCCCCTCCTGACTGGCCCAGAACGAGCAGCGGGGGTGGAATTCCCACAAATCCCCACAAATTCCCACAAATCCTCCTTATCCAGGGGTTGTTCCGTCGGGAGCAGCCTTGGATGGGGCTGGATTTTTACCCAGCCTGGGATTTTTTGGATCATTCCCTGGATTCTGGCTCGAGCTGGAATGTGGGGCCGGGGAGGAGATGCTGCTCTTCGGGAAGGAAGGAGGGAGGGAAGGAGGGAAGGAAGGAGGATTTTGGCTTCCCAAAATTCCATTTCACTCCCCTCTAATTATCCCCCGGAGAACGGGATCCGTCCTGTTCTCCCGGTCTTTCCATCCCTGCTCAGCTGCTCTTCCTGATTCCCAGATTTGCTTCTCCACCTCAGATCCGAGGCCAGCAAGAGTTTGGCATCAGCCCTCCGGAAAAGCAGGGAAAAGTGGGATTGTGCAGCTTGGAAAAGCCCTCTGGAAAAGCAGGGAAAAGTGGGATTGTGCAGCGTGGAAAAGCCCTCTGTGGAAAACCAGGGAAAAGTGGGATTGTTCAGCTTGGAAAAGCCCCCCAGAAAACCCTGGAAAAGTGGGATTGTGCAGCTTGGAAAAGCCCTCTGGAAAAGCAGGGAAAAGTGGGATTGTGCAGCTTGGAAAAGCCCTCTGGAAAACCCTGGAAAAGTGGGATTGTGCAGCTTGGAAAAGCCCTCTGGAAAAGCAGGGAAAAGTGGGATTGTGCAGCTTGGAAAAGCCCTCTGGAAAAGCAGGGAAAAGTGGGATTTCTCCGCTTGGAAAAGCCCTCTGGAAAAGCAGGGAAAAGTGGGATTGTGCAGCTTGGAAAAGCCCCCAGAAAACCAGGGAAAAGTGGGATTGGGCAGCTTGGAAAAGCTCTCTGGAAAACCCGGGAAAAGTGGGATTGTGCAGCTTGGAAAAGCCCTCTGGAAAACCCTGGAAAAGTGGGATTTCTCCGCTTGGAAAAGCCCTCCAAGGTCATGGAGTGCCAGGGGAAAAGAAGGAAACCCAACATTCCTCCCTCCCCACTTCCTGAACTTTTCCTTCTTCCTCTGGGTCTAAAATTCCCGTTATTCCCACTGGTTTCTTTCCAAAGGAGTTTGGGGGGAAAAAAGGGATCCTGGAGGGTGAATTCCCGGGATAAAGGAGCCGTTCCCAGCCTTAGGAAAACAACCCGGGCTCCCCCCTCGCCCCCCCCAAAGGTTTTCCTGCTTTTGTTCCCGGCTCCGGGGGAGGAGGAGGAGGAGGAGGAGGAGGAGGAAGGAGATCCCTGAGCCGGAAAATCCGGCTCCTTCCCAGTTTCCAGCTGTCACTGGGAGAATAAAAACCCAGGAAAGAGGAGTTTGCTCCGGGAGGGAAGGGAGGGAAGGGCCAAGGTCCAAAGCTCGGGAAAATCCCGGGCTGGGAGCAGAGCTGGGAGACAAAAACTGCGGGAAAAATCCGGGAAAAATCCTCTTGGAAGGGCCTGACTCTGGAAAATCCTGGGAAAATCCTCTTGGAAGGGCCTGACTCTGGAAAATCCTGGGAAAATCCTCTTGGAAGAGCCTGACTCTGGAAAATCCTGGGAAATCCTCTTGGAAGGGCCTGACTCTGGAAAATCCTGGGAAATCCTCTTGGAAGAGCCTGACTCTGGAAAATCCTGGAAAATCCTCTTGGAAGGGCCTGACTCTGGAAAATCCTGGGAAAATCCTCTTGGAAGAGCCTGACTCTGGAAAATCCTCTTGGAAGAGCCTGACTCTGGAAAATCCTGGGAAATCCTCTTGGAAGGGCCTGACTCTGGAAAATCCTGGGAAATCCTCTTGGAAGAGCCTGACTCTGGAAAATCCTGGGAAATCCTCTTGGAAGGGCCTGACTCTGGAAAATCCTGGGAAATCCTCTTGGAAGGGCCTGACTCTGGAAAATCCTGGGAAAATCCTCTTGGAAGAGCCTGACTCTGGAAAATCCTCTTGGAAGAGCCTGACTCTGGAAAATCCTGGGAAAATCCTCTTGGAAGAGCCTGACTCTGGAAAATCCTGGAAAATCCTCTTGGAAGAGCTGACTCTGGAAAATCCTGGGAAAGCCACCGGGAGGGAACAGGGAGAGGATTCGCAGCCCCTGGAATGTGGCTCTTTAGGGATGAGGGATAAGTGGGAAAATCCCATTCCTGCCCCCATCCCCACGGGAATTCTCGGCCTCTCCCAAGGGAAGAGAGGATGGAGGTGGAAAAGGGCTCAGGGAGGGGAAAAGTGGGTGAAAAGTAAAATCAAATAAAAAAAAAATAAAGGGAAATAAAATAAAAATGAAGTGGAATTAAATGAAAATAAAATAAAATTTAAAAATTAAAAAATAAAATAAAAATAGTGAAATTAAGTGAAAATAAAATAAATAAAATAAATAAATAAAATAAAAATTAAATTAAATTAAAACATAAATAAATAAATAAATAAAGTAAAAATAAAATTAAATTAAAAATAAAATAAATAAATAAATAAATAATAAAAATAAATTAAAGTAAAAAGAAAATGAAATAAAAATAAAATAGAATGAAATAAAATTAAAATGAAATAAAAATAAAAAGAAAATGAAATAAAAATAAAAATAAAATAAATATAAGTTGAAATAAAAATAAAATAAAATTAAAGTAAAATGAAATAAAAATTGAAATAAAGTAAAAAAATAAAATTAAAATAAAATAAGAAATAAAATAAAAGTAAAATAAAAATAAATAAAATAACATAAAAATAAAGTCAAATAAATAAAATAAAATAAAATAAAATAGGAAGGTCCCCAGGAGGGTTTGGGGGATCCCTGAGGGGTCCCCAGGGGGGTCTCAGAGGTGTCAGGAGGATCCCTGGGGGATCCCCAGCTGGGTTTGGGGGGGGTCCATGTCCCCCCCATTGTGTCCCCTTGTCCCCCCCATATTTGTGTCCCCACAACACCCCCAGGACCCCCCAAGGACCCCCCAGACCCCCCAGGGCAGCTGAAGCCCCCCAGGGACACCCCCTCGCTGTGGGGGGGACCCCAAACCCCCCCAGGGACCCCCTCGAGGACCCCCAGGCAGGTTGAAGCCCCCTGGGCCCCCCCAGACCCCCCCAGGCAGGTTGAAGCCCCCTGTTACCCCCCCCAGACCCCCTCAGACCCCCCAGACCCCTCCAGGCAGGTTGAAGCCCCCTGGGCCCCCCCAGACCCCCCAACATCCCCCCCCAGGCAGGTTGAAGCCCCCTGTTACCCCCCCAGACCCCCTCAGACCCCCCAGACCCCTCCAGGCAGGTTGAAGCCCCTTGGGGACCCCCCCAGACCCCTCCAGGCAGGTTGAAGCCCCTTGGGACCCCCAGACACCCCTAGACACCCCCCAGACCCCCTCAGGCAGGTTGAAGCCCCCTGTTACTCCCCCAGAACCCCCCCAGACACCCCCCAACCCCCCCAGGCAGGTCGAAGCCCCCTGTTACCCCCCAGACCCCCCAGACCCCCCCAGGCAGGTTGAAGCCCCCTGTTACCCCCCAGACCCCCCAGACCCCCCCAGGCAGGTCGAAGCCCCCTGTTACCCCCCAGACCCCCCAGACCCCCCCAGGCAGGTTGAAGCCCCCTGTTACCCCCCCAGACCCCCTCAGGCAGGTTGAAGCCCCCTGTTACCCCCCCAGAACCCCCCCAGACACCCCCCAACCCCCCCAGGCAGGTCGAAGCCCCCTGTTACCCCCCAGACCCCCCAGACCCCCCCAGGCAGGTTGAAGCCCCCTGTTACCCCCCCAGACCCCCTCAGGCAGGTTGAAGCCCCCTGTTACTCCCCCAGAACCCCCCCAGACACCCCCCCAACCCCCCCAGGCAGGTCGAAGCCCCCTGTTACCCCCCAGACCCCCCAGACCCCCCCAGGCAGGTTGAAGCCCCCTGTTACCCCCCCAGACCCCCTCAGGCAGGTTGAAGCCCCCTGTTACTCCCCCAGAACCCCCCCAGACACCCCCCAACCCCCCCAGGCAGGTCGAAGCCCCCTGTTACCCCCCCAGACCCCCCAGACCCCCCCAGGCAGGTTGAAGCCCCTGTTACCCCCCCAGACCCCCTCAGGCAGGTTGAAGCCCCCTGTTACCCCCCCAGAACCCCCCCAGACACCCCCCAACCCCCCTAGGCAGGTTGAAGCCCCCTGGGCCCCCCCCAGAACCCCCCAGACCCCCCCAGGCAGGTTGAAGCCCCCTGTTACCCCCCCAGACCCCCCCAGACCCCCCAGACCCCCCCAGGCAGGTTGAAGCCCCTGTTACCCCCCCAGACCCCCCCAGGCAGGTTGAAGCCCCTGTTACCCCCCCAGACCCCCCCCAGGCAGGTTGAAGCCCCCTGTTACCCCCCCAGAACCCCCCCAGACACCCCCCAACCCCCCCAGGCAGGTTGAAGCCCCCTGGGCCCCCCCCAGAACCCCCCAGACCCCCCCAGGCAGGTTGAAGCCCCCTGTTATCCCCCCAGACCCCCCAGACCCCCCAACATCCCCCCCCAGGCAGGTTGAAGCCCCCTGTTACCCCCCCAGACCCCCTCAGACCCCCCAGACCCCCCCCAGGCAGGTTGAAGCCCCCGTTACCCCCCAGACCCCCCCAAGCAGGTTGAAGCCTCCTGGGCCCCCCCAGAACCCCCCAGACACCCCCCAACCCCCCCAGGCAGGTTGAAGCCTCCTGGGCCCCCGCAGAACCCCCAACCCCCCCCCCCCCCCCAGGCAGGTTGAAGCCCCCATGGGGAACCCCAGAACCCCTCAGACCCCCCCAGGCAGGTTGAAGCCCCTTGTTACCCCCCCAAGCCCCCCCAGACCCCCCAGACCCCCCCAGCCCATCCCGGGGTCGGCGCAGGAACAGACGAGGCCCAGGCAGGATTTGGGGGGGCACCCACGTGTTGGGGGGGTTTGGGGGGGCACCAACATGTTGGGGGGGTGTGGGGGGTGTGTGTGGGAGTTTTGGGGGGGCCCGGGGGGGTCCAGGGGTCCCCCCCTAACGCAGCAAACGACCACTTGATCTGTTCCTTTGCCGACTGCAGCACCTGGGGGGGGGGAGGGTGAGGGGGGCACCCACGGGTGGGGGGGGGGCTTGGGGGGCACCCATGGGTGGGGGGGGGGCTTGGGGGGCACCCATGGGGGGGTGGGGGGCTTGGGGGGCAATGGAGGGCTATTGGGGGCACTGGGGGGGCACTGGGGAACATGGGGGGGCACCCAGGTGGGATTTGGGTACTGGGTGAGGGGGGCACTGAGGGCATCCCAGGGTGGTCCCACAGTGTCCTGGAGGGTCCCAAGGGGGGCTCCAGGAGGTCCCAGGGGGTCCTGGAGGGTCCCAAGGGGTCCCAGGGGGTCCTGGGGTGGTCCCAGGGGGTGCCAGGCAGGGTCTCAGGGTGGTCCCAGGGCATCCTAGGGCATCTCAGGGGGATCCTGGGGGGTCTCAGGGGGTCCCAGGGTGGGTCCCAGGGGTCCCAAGGGATCTCAGGGGGTCCCAGGGTGGTCCCAAGGTGCCCAGGGGTGTCCCAGGGTGTCCCAGGGTGGTCCCAGGGGGTCCCAGGGTGGTCCCAGGGGGTCCCACGGTAGTCCCAGGTAGTCCCAGGTAGTCCCAGGTGGTCCCAGGGTGTTCCAGGGGGTGCTGGAGGTGTCCCAGGGGGTCCCAGGGGGTGCTGGGGGGGTCCCAGGGGGTCCCAGGGGGTGCTGGGGGGGTCCCAGGGGGTCCCAGGGGGTGCTGGGGGGGTCCCAGGGGGTGCTGGGGGGGTCCCAGG
The DNA here is from genome assembly GCF_036250125.1 of Pseudopipra pipra. Taxonomy (NCBI): domain Eukaryota; kingdom Metazoa; phylum Chordata; class Aves; order Passeriformes; family Pipridae; genus Pseudopipra; species Pseudopipra pipra. The sequence goes on from NC_087578.1 coordinate 412,548, forward strand.
GGGTCCCAGGGGGTGCTGGGGGGGTCCCAGGGGGTCCCAGGCCTCACCTGTGACACCGTTTGCTCGGTGAGTGGCACGTCCTCGCCCTGTGACACAATTTGGGGGGGGGGAGTGTCTGTGGGTGCCTGAGGCTGGGAGGGGGGCACCCATCGCCCCCCATCACACCCCCCAGACCCCCCAAAATCCCCCAAAACCCCCCAATTCCCCCCCAGACCCCCCAAAATCCCCCAACCCCCCCCCAAACCCCCCCGAGCCCCCTCGTACCCGCACGGCCACGCGATGCACGACCTGCTGGGGGTCACTCTCCAGGATCACCCTGGGGGGGGGACACACAGAGACCCCTCAGACCTCTGACAGAGACCCCCCCACAACAAGGGACCCCCCCCAGACACGGGGACACCCCCACAAGAGGGACCCCCCCCCCCCAGACAAAAGACCCCCCAAAACATGGGGACACCCAAACAGAGACCCCCCCACCCAACAGTGACCCCCCCCAAAACATGGGGACACCCAAACAGAGACCCCCCCACCCAACAGAGACCCCCCCACCCAACAGAGACCCCCCCAAAACATGGGGACAACCCTTTAAAGGGACCCCCCCAGACAAAGAACCCCCCAAAGAGGCCCCCCCCCAACAAGGACCTCCCAAAAACACGAGGACACCCAAACAGGGACACCCCCCCATCACAAGGGACCCCCCCAAAGAGGCCCCCCCACCCAACAAGGACCCCCCAAAAAACAGAGGGACCCCCCAAAAGGGACCCCACCCAGGTGCCCCCCCAGGTTCCACCCCCTTAGAGGGACCCCCCTCCCTTCCATGGGGACCCCTCTGGGGGGGTGTCCCAGCCCCCGGGGGGGTCCCCAAGCCCACCCCCCATCCCCTGGGGGGGTGTCCCAGCCCCGGGGGGGGGGTCCCCAAGCCCACCCCCATCCACTGGGGGGGTGTCCCAGCCCCCGGGGGGGTCCCCAAGCCCACCCCCATCCACTGGGGGGGTGTCCCAGCCCCCGGGGGGGTCCCCAAGCCCACCCCCCATCCACTGGGGGGGTGTCCCAGTGCCCGGGGGGGTCCCCAAGCCCACCCCCCATGCACTGGGGGTGTCCCAGCCTCGGGGGGGTCCCTGAGCCCACCCTCATTGCACTGGGGGGATGTCCCAGCCCCCGGGGGGTCCCCAAGCCCACCCCCCATGCACTGGGGGGGTGTCCCAGCCCCGGGGGGGTCCCCAAGCCCACCCCCATCCCCTGGGGGGGTGTCCCAGCCCCGGGGGGGTCCCCGAGCCCACCCCCCGTCCACGATCTCATCCACAGCCAGGAACAGCCCCTCCATGTTGTCCAGCAGGGCCCGTTTCTCCACGTTTTTCCTGGATTTGGGGGGAATGGGGGGGACCTGTCAGCACCTGGGGACCCCCCCAGGACAAGGGGAGACCCCCCCAGCATGGGGACACCCCCACGAGAGGGACCCACCCTGGGGAAAGGACCCCCCAGCCCCAAGGACAAGGGGATACCCCAGCAGGGACCCCCCCACAACAAGGGACACCCCCCCCCCCCAAACAGGGACCCCCCCCGGGACAGGGGGACACCCCCACAAAGGGACACCCCCACAGGGACCCCCCCTGCACAAAGGACCCTCCCCAGGACAAGGGACCCCCCAATGACAGGGATCCCCCCAACAGGGACCCCCCCGGACAAGGGGACAACCCCACAGGGACCCCCCCAAAACAGGGACACCCCCCCCATTACAAGGGACCCCCCCACAATGACAGGGATCCAACAAGGACCCCCCTGGACAAGGGACCCCCTCAAGACAGGGACACCCCCACGGGAACCCTCAAAACCGGGACCCCCCCAAGGCAAGGGGACCCCCCCCAGACAAGGGAACGCCCCCCCCCACTGGGACATGGGGACACCCCCACAAAGGGACACCCCCACAGGGACCCCCCCTGCACAAAGGACCCCCCTGGACAAGGGACTCCCCCATGAGAAGGGACCCCCCAATGACAGGGATCCCCCCAACAGGGACCCCCCTGGACAAGGGGACAACCCCACAGGGACCCCCCCCAAAACAGGGACACCCCCCCCATTACAAGGGACCCCCCCCCCCCACAATGACAGGGATCCAACAAGGACCCCCCTGGACAAGGGACCCCCCCAAGACAGGGACACCCCCACAGGGACCCCCCCCAAGACACGGGGACATCCCCAGAGGGACCCCCTTTGCACAAAGGACCCCCCCATGACAAGGGACACCCCCCCCCTGGACATGGGGACACCCTCACAGGGACCCCCCCCAGACAAGGAACACCCCCACATGAGAGTCCACCCCCCAACAGGGACCCCAAAGTACCCCCTAAGACCCACCCTGGGCCCCCCCGGACCCCCGGGTGCCCCCCCCGTGTCCCTTCAGACCCTCAGGTGCCCCCACAGGTGCCCCCCAGCACCACCAAGATGCCCCCCCAAGGTGCCCCCCAGGCCCCAGGGGTGCCCCCAGTACCCCTCAGGTGCCCCCCCCGGACCCCCAGGATTCCCCCCCTGTTCCCCCCCAGCACCCCCAAGGTGCCCCCTGTGCCCCCCCCACGGTGCCCCTCGTGCCCCCCAGCCCCCCGGGTGCCCCCCCAAGGTGCCCCCCAGCCCCCCGGGTGCCCCCCCGTGCCCCCCCAGTACCGCAGCATTTGGCTGAGGGAGTCGAAGAGGCAGTTGAGGACGGCGGTGAGCATGAGCTGGGGACACGGACACGGACAGGGACAGGGACAGGGACAGGGGGACAGGGACAGGGACAGGGGGACAGGGGGACAGGGGGACAGGGACAGGGGACAGGGACAGGGGGACAGGGACAGGGGGACAGGGGGACAGGGACAGGGGGACAGGGGGACAGGGGGACAGGGGGACAGGGGGACAGGGACAGGGGACAGGGACAGGGGACAGGGACAGGGACAGGGGGACAGGGGGACAGGGACAGGGGACAGGGACAGGGGGACAGGGACAGGGACAGGGGGACAGGGACAGGGGGACAGGGGGACAGGGACAGGGGGACAGGGGGACAGGGACAGGGGACAGGGACAGGGGGACAGGGACAGGGACAGGGGGACAGGGACAGGGGGACAGGGACAGGGGGACAGGGGGACAGGGACAGGGGATAGGGACAGGGACACAAGGAGAGGGGGACAGGGACAGGGGACAGGGATACGGGGACACAGGGACAGGGGTCACAGGGGTCACAGGGACAAGGACGGGGGAGAGGGACAGGGACACGGGGAGAGGGACAGGGGGACAAGGACAGGGACAGGGGGACAGAGACACAGGGATGGGGGGCACAGGGGGTCACAGAGACAGGGGGACAGGGACATGGGGATGGGGGGCACAGGGGGGCACAGGGGGTCGCAGGGACAGGGGGACAGGGACAGGGATAGGGACACAGGGACAGAGGGGACACAAGGCACAGGGGGGCACAGGGGTCACAGAGGGGGCACAGGGACAGGGGGACAGGGACAGTGGGACACAGGGGGTCACAGGGGTCACAGAGGGACAGGGGGGCACAGGGGTCACAGGGGGGCACAGGGACAGAGGGACAGGGGGCACAGGGGTCACAGGGGGGCACAGGGACAGAGGGGACAAGGACAGGGACAGAGGGATAGGGACGGGGAAAGGGGACAGGGCACACAGGAAGAGGGGATGGGGACACAGGGACAGGTCACAGGGGGGACAGGGTCACAGGTCCCCTGTCCCCCCCTGTCCCCCCTGTTCCCCCATGTCCCCCCATCCCCCTCAGTGTCCCCCTGTTCCCCCCTGTCCCCCCCCGTGTCCCCCCATCCCCTCACCTCGTTCTGGTGGGCGCTCCCAATGACGTAGCAATAGAGGTCGATGCTGCTCTTGTAAACGACCGTGAGCCCCTCCAGGAGGGCAATCTCACCTGGGGACACATTGTCACACCCTGGGGACACCTGGGGACACCTCTGTCCCCTCCTGTCCCCTCCTGTCCCTGACCCTGAGCCCCTCCAGGAGGGCAATCTCACCTGGGGACACATTGTCACACCCCTGGGGACACCTGGGGACACCTGGAGACACCTCTGTCCCCTCCTGTCCCCTCCCATCCCCTCCTGTCCCCTCCTGTCCCACTCCCTTGTACCCAACCCTGAGCCCCTCCAGGAGGGCAATCTCACCTGGGGACACATTGTCACACCCCTGGGGACACCTGGAGACACCTCTGTCCCCTCCTGTCCCCTCCTATCCCCTCCCCATCCCCTCCTGTCCCCTCCTGTCCCTGACCCTGAGCCCCTCCAGGAGGGCAATCTCACCTGGGGACACATTGTCACACCCCTGGGGACACCTGGGAACACCTGGGGAGGTGCCTGGGACAGCTGGGTCACCCCTGTCCCCTGTGTCCTTCTTTCCCCTGTGTCCCTGTGTCCTCCCCATCCCCCCCTGTCCCCTGTGTCCCCCCCCGTCCCCTCCTGTCCCCCTTGTGTCCCCCCCCATTCCCCCTGTCCCCCATGTCACCATTGTCCCCCCTGGTCCCCCCCATCCCCCCTGTTCCCTCCTGCCTCCCTCATCCCGTGTCCTCCCCTGTCCCCCATGTCACCCACTGTCCCCCCCTGTCCCCCATATCCTCCCCTGTCCCCTGTGTCCCCCCATGTCCCCCCCCTGTCCCCTGTGTCCTCCCCTGTCCCCCGTGTCCCCCCTGTCCCCTGTGTCCTCCCCTGTCCCCCGTACCCGTATCCCCCCGTCCCCTGTGTCCCCCCCTGTCCCCTGTGTCCCCCCTGTCCCCTGTGTCCTCCCCTGTCCCCCGTGTCCCCCCCATTCCCCGTGTCCCCCCCTGTCCCCTGTGTCCCCCCCTGTCCCCCCCTGTCCCCCCCCGTCCCCCCCTGTCCCCCTATCACCCACTGTCACTCCTGTGGGTCTTGCTGAAGATGTTCTTCTCGAAGCTTCGCTGCTCCTTCACACTGGGGTAGGTGTCATCATAGTACTGGGGACAGTGGGGACAGTGGGGACATTGGGGACACTGGGGACACCTGGGACACCCCCCTGCTCCTTCACACTGGGGTAGGTGTCATCATAGTACTGGGGACAGTGGGGACAGTGGGGACATTGGGGACACCTGGGACACCCCCCTGCTCCCTCACACTGGGGTAGGTGTCATCGTAGCACTGGGGACAGTGGGGACATTGGGGACACCTGGGACACCCCCTGTCCTTCACACTGGGGTGTCATCGTAGTACTGGGGACAGTGGGGACAGTGGGGACATTGGGGACACCTGGGACACCCCCCTGCTCCCTCACACTGGGGTGTCATCGTAGTACTGGGGACATGGGGGACATTGGGGACACCTGGGGACACCCCCCTGCTCCCTCACATTGGGTAGTACTGGGGACAGTGGGGACATTGGGGACATTGGGGACACTGGGGACACCCCCCTGTTCCTTTGCACTGGGGGAGACGTCATCGTAGTACTGGGGACAGTGGGGACATTGGGGACATCTGGGTACCCCCTGTGTCCCCTCCTGTCCCCTGCTGTCCCCTGCTGTCCCCTGTGTCCCCTGCTGTCCCCTGCTGTCCCCTGTGTCCCCCGCTGTCCCCTGCTGTCCCCTGTGTCCCCCACTGTCCCCTGTGTCCCCTGCTGTCCCCTGTGTCCCCCACTGTCCCCTGTGTCCCCTGTCCCCTGTGTCCCCCACTGTCCCCTGCTGTCCCCTGTGTCCCCTGTGTCCCCTGACCTTGGCAAAGAGCCGCTCGCCGTCGTTGTCCAGGATGATGATGGCCTTGACCGTGTACAGGGACAGCTCCTGTGGGGACAGGGACAGTGTCACCAGTGCCACCAATACCCCAGGGGACAGGGACAGTGTCACCAGTGCCATTTATACCCCTGGAGACAGGGACAGTGTCACCAGTGCCATCAATACCCCAGGGGACAGGGACAGTGTCACCAGTGCCACCAATACCCCAGGGGACAGGGACAGTGTCACCAGTGCCATCAATACCCCAAGGGACAGGGACAGTGTCACCAGTGCCACCAATATCCCTGGGGACAGGGACAGTGTCACCAGTGCCACCAATACCCCCGGGGACAGGGACAGTGTCACCAGTGCCACCAATACCCCAGGGGACAGGGACAGTGTCACCAGTGCCACCACCCCCAGGGGACAGGGACAGTGTCACCAGTGCCATCAATACCCCAGGGGACAGGGACAGTGTCACCAGTGCCACCAATATCCCTGGGGACAGGGACAGTGTCACCAGCGTCATCAATACCCCTGGGGACAGGGACAGTGTCACCAGTGCCATTTATACCCCAAGGGACAGGGACACTGTCACCAGTGCCACCACCCCCTGGGGACAGACACAGTGTCACCAGTGCCATTTATACCCCAAGGAACAGGGACAGTGTCACCAGTGCCACCACCCCCTGGGGACAGGGACAGTGTCACCAGTGCCACCCCAGAGACAGGACAGTGCCACCGTCACCTGCTGCCACCCCAGCCTGGGGACAGCGTCACTGTCACCCCCTGGACACCCCAGGGACAGGGACACTGACACCATGTCCCCATCCCTGTCCCCCTGTGTCCCCCTATCCCTGTGTCCCCACATCCCCCCGTCCCCGTGTCCCTGTCCCCACCCGTCCCCCTGTGTCCCCCTGTCCCTGTGTCCCTGTTCCTGTCCCCCTGTCCCCGTCCCCCCATGTCCCCCTGCGTCCCCCTGTGTCCCCCCTGTCCCCTTGTGTCTCCCTGTCCCTGTCCCCTCGTGTCCCCCTGTCCCTGTCCCTGTCCCCTCGTGTCCCGTCGCTCCGGAGCCCCCAGGACCAAGTTCTGTGATGCACTGACTGACCACGGACCACAGCGAGTGTAGGACAGAACCCGGCCTGGGGACACCACGGGGACACCAGGGACACCCACTGCCACCCAGGGACACCCACTGTCATCCACTGCCACCAATTGTCACCCACTGCCACCCACTGTCACCCAGAGCCACCAACACCCACCCACAGCGAGTGTAGGACAGAACCCCGGCCTGGGGACACCACGGGGACACCAGGACACCCACTGCCACCCAGGGACACCCACTGTCATCCACTGCCACCAATTGTCACCCACTGCACCCACTGTCACCCAGAGCCACCAACACCCACCCACAGCGAGTGTAGGACAGAATCCAGCCTGGGGACACCATGGGGACACCAGGGACACCCAGAGCCACCCAGGGACACCCACTGCCACCCACTGTCACCCAGAGCCACCAACACCCACCCACAGCGAGTGTAGGACACAACCCTGGCCTGGGGACACCACGGGGACACCCAGGGACACCCAGAGCCACCAACACCCACCCACAGGGACACCCCAGAGCCTGAGGACAGCTTGGGGACACCATGGGGACACCATGGGGACACAAGTGCCCCCATTCCAGCCCTTTAACCCCCGTTCCCCCCATTCTCCCCATTCCAGCCCCATTACCCGCATTTTCCCCCCCAGTTCCCCAGTTCCAGCCCCGTTATCCCCATTTCACCCCCCAGTCCCCTCAATCCTCCATTCCCCCCACTCCAGCCCCATTACCCCTATTTTTACTCCCCGTTCTCCCAGTCCCCCCATTCCCCCCAGTCCTCCAGTTCCAGCCCCATTACATCGTATTTTACCCCCCAGTCCCCCCAGTCCTCCCAGTTCCAGCCCATTACACCCCATTTTACCCCCAGACCCCTATTCCCCCCAGTCCTCCCAGTTCCAGCCCCATTACACCCCATTTTACCCCCAGTCCCCTCGCTTCCCCCCAGTCTCCCCCCAGTTACCCCTTTCCTCCCCATTCCCCCCATTTCAGACCCCGTTACCCCCCATTTGACCCTCCCAGTTCCCCCCCACTCACCAGCACCGGCGCCTCCATTTTGCTCTCTCCGCTGCCGACGTGGAGCCGGAGCGCGCCCGCCGCTGATTGGCTGCACGCCTGCCAATCACTGCTCTTAGCTCGGCCTCCCGCTGTGATTGGTCCACCCCTGTCTGCACTTCGCCAATCACCGCGCGCCTCCAGGCAGAGGGTGGACCGCGCTTTCCCGCCCTTCCGCTGACTGGAGGAGCGGCCCGTCCGTCATCGCGCGGCCCCCGCCCCCGGAAAGGGAGGGGGCTGCGCGGTTGCCATGGCGCTCGGGGAAGCGGTGACGTCACCCCTTTGCCGAGGCCACGCTCTGATTGGCTGGAGCCTCGACCACGTGACAGGAAAAAGTTTGCTCATTTGCATGCGGTGGCCGCGCCCCCGAGTGGCGGAGCCTCTGATGGCATTTGGGGACATCTGGGGACATTTGGGGACATTGGGGACACATTGGAGGACACTGGGGACACATTGGGGGGATTGAGGACATTGGGGACATTGGGGATTGGGGACATTGGGGACATTGGGGACAGTGACAGGGCCACCCCCGGGTCCCCTTTGTCACCCCCCTGTCCCCTCCCCTCCCCCGGGGGACGGAAGCCACCAGCGGTTGCCCAATTTGTCACCTCCCCTCCCCGGCCGGGCGCTATCGGAGGGGACCAGGACATCCGGGTGGCACTGCCACCCCCCCGGTGGCACTGTAACCTCCCCAGGGACGCTGTCACCCCCTCTGGTGGCACTGCCACCCCCCCGGTGGCACTGTAACCTCCCCAGGGACACTGTCACCCCCTCTGATGGCACTGCCACCCCCCCCCCGGTGGCACTGTCACCTCCCCAGGGACACTGTCACCCCCTCTGATGGCACTGCCACACCTCCCCGGGGGCACTGTCACCTCCCCGTGTCACCCCCTGGCCCTGGTGTGTCCCCTCCAATGTCCCCAATGTGCTCCCAATATCCCCCAATGTCCCCCCAATGTCCCTCCAATGACCCCCATTGCCCCCAATCCCCCCAATGTCCCCAAGCCCCCAAAATGTCCCCAGTCCCTCCCAATACCCTCAGTCCCCTCCAATGTCTCCCCAGTGTCCCCACCTCTGTCCCCAGATGTGTCCCCATGTCCCCCTTTCCTGTCCCCCTCTCCCCCTTTCCTGTCCCCCTGTCCCCAGATGTGTCCCCATGTCCCCCTTTCCTGTCCCCCTGTCCCCCTTTCCTGTCCCCCTGTCCCCAGCTGTGTCCCCCTGTCCCCCTTTCCTGTCCCCTCTCCCCCTTTCCTGTCCCCCTGTCCCATCCCCTCCCCCCGTCCCCGTGTCCCCCCTCCCCCCACATACCCCCCTGCGGTTCCTGCCCCCCCCCTCCCCTCCCCGCTGTCCCCGGGGTGTCCCCGGGGGTGGCACTGCCCGTGCAGGGGGTGGCCCTGTCGTGGCCCTGTCGTGGCCCTGTCCCTGTCCCTGTCCCTGTCCCTGTCCCCGCCGTGTCCCCGCGCGCGGCCCGGGCGTGTCCTGGCACAGGTGTGTGATGGGGGGGACGGGGGGGGGACGGGGAGGGGCACACGCGTGTGATGGGCAGGGGGGGGGTTGCACACGCGTGTGATGGGCACGGGGGGGTTGCACACACGTGTGATGGGCACGGGGGGGTTGCACACGCGTGTGATGGGCACGGGGAGGTTGCACACGCGTGTGATGGGCAGGGGGGGGGTTGCACACGCGTGTGATGGGCGGGGGGGGTTGCACACGCGTGTGATGGGCAGGGGGGGGTTGCACACGCGTGTGATGGGCAGGGGGGGGTTGCACACGCGTGTGATGGGCACGGGGAGGTTGCACACGCGTGTGATGGGCAGGGGGGGTTGCACACGCGTGTGATGGGCGGGGGGGGTTGCACACGCGTGTGCCGGGGTGGGGGGGTCGGTGTGTGCACAGGGAGGGCACACGCGTGTGCCAGGCATGTGCCAGGTGTGTGCCAGGCGGGTTCATGTGTGTTTGTGCTGGTCACGTGTGTGGCACCGGGGTGTCGGGGCACAGGGAGGGCACAGGGAGGGCACACGCGTGTGCCAGGCTTGGGGGGTTGGTTCATGTGTGTGTTCAGGGTCAGGGTGTTGGCACACGCGTGTGCTCAGGGATTTGGGGTGTTGGCACACACGTGCGTGTGACAGGGATTTGGGGTGTTGAGACACATGTGTGACAGGGATTTAGGGTGTTGGCACACACGTGTGTGACAGGGATCAGGGTGTTGGTTCATGTGTGTGACAGGGATTTGGGGTGTTGATGCCCAAGCGTGTCAGGGGTGGTGCCCAAGCGTGTGCAGGGCAGGAACACACCTTGTGTGGGTACCAGAGCACACGTGTGTGTGTGTGAGTTCACATGTGTGTGTGTGTCACACGTCTGTGTTCACACGTGTGTGTGTGAGTTCACATGTGTCTGTGCTCATGTGTGTTCCTGCCTGTTCTCACACACATGTTCCTGTGTCGCACACGTGTCTGAGCTCACACACGTCTGTGTGTCTGTGTGTGTGTCTGTGCTCACACGTGTGTCACACATGTCTGAGTTAACACATACATGTCTGAGTTCACACATGTCTGTGTCTGTGTGCGTCTGTGCTCACATGTGTGTGTCACACATGTCTGAGCTAACACATACATGTCTGTGCTCACACATGTCTGAGCTCACGTGTGTCTGTGTGTGTCACACACGTGTCTGAGCTCACACATATGCGTGTCTGTGTTCACACATATCTGAGGTCACACACGTGTCTGTGCTCACACGTCTGTGTTCCTGTGTCACACACGTCAGAGCTCACATGTCTGTGTTCACACAGGTTGTTCACGTGTGTGTGTGTCACACACGTGTTGCTCACATGTCTGTGTGTGTGTCACACACGTGTTGCTCAGATGTACGTGTGTGTTGCTCACATGTCTGTGTGTGTGTGTGTCACACACGTGTTGCTCACGTCTGTGTGTGTCACACACGTGTGTCTCACATGTATGTCTGTGTGTGTCACACACGTGTGTCTCACATGTCTGTCTGTGTGTGTGTGTGTCACACACGTGTGTCTCACATGTCTGTCTGTGTGTGTGTGTGTCACACACGTGTGTCTCACACGTGTTCCCTGTTCCCGGTTCGGTGTCGGGGCCCCAGGACGGGAAGAGGTGGAAACGGCTCCAACGGCTGCGGGGGAGGGGACAGGGGGGGACACGGGGGGGACACGGGGGGGACACGGGGGACCCTCTGCCCCACCACCATCTCAGGGCCCTCAGCCGTGTTATTGTAGGGTCGTTATTGTTGTTATTGTAGGGTCGTTCTTGTTGTTGTAAGGTCATTATTGGTTTTGTAGGGTGGTGTTGTTGTAGGGTCGTTATTGTTGTTTTAGGGTGTTGTTATTGTGGGGTCGTTATTGTTGTTATTGTAGGGTGATTATTGTTGTTGTAGGGTCGTTCTTGATGGGGGTGATCTGGGGGGGTGACACGGGGGGGGACAGCGGGGGTGACACAGGAGGTGACAATGGGGGGTGACACAGGGGTTGACACAGGGGGTGACACGTGAGGTGACAGGAGGTGACACGGGGGGGGTGACACAGGGGGTGACACCGAGGGGTGACACAGGAGGTGACAAGGGGGTGTGACACGAGGGGTGACACAGGGGGTGACACGGGGGGTGACACAGGAGGTGACACGGGGTGTGTGTCCCCCCCCCGGCAGCCGCGGGCGGGTCCCGCCGGTTGCTCCTTGTGCAACATCCCGGAATTGGGCAACGAACCGGGGATGGGGGGGGGGGGGAGGGCCCAGGACCCCCCCCGGGGGGGCACCCGAGGGTGGGGACACCCCCGGACACCCCCGGGGACACTCAAAGGTTGGGGACACCCCCCCAATGCGGGGGGACACCCCCTGACACCCCCGGGGACACCCAAAGGTTGGGGACACCCCCCCAATGTGGGGGGACACCCCCTGACACCCCCAAAGGTTGGGGACACCCCCCCAATGTGGGGGGAACCCCCGGCCCCTCCCCGGCCCCAAATGAGAAGGGGGGAGGGGCAGGAGGAGGGGGCAGTCAGGGGGTGCCCCCCCTCCCCCCGGGGTGGGCGGTGACCCCCCGATTTTGGGGCCGCAGGAGGAGGAGCCGCCGCAGCTCCGGCAATGGGGGACCCCCAGGTGAGGGGGGGGGGGATTTGGGGGTCCGGGAAGGGGCAAAGGGGGGAGTTGGGGGGGGGAATTGGGGGATCTGAGGGGTCCGGGGGGGCTGGGGAGGGTCTTAGGGGGGGGATAAGCAGATTTTGGGGGTCCCGGGGGGTGTTGGAGGGGCAGAGGGAGGGATGGGAGGGGCTTAGGGGGGGTTTGGGAGGTCCCGGGGAGTTTGGGGGGGGGTTTAGGGGCAGGGGGTTTAGGGGGGGGTTGGGAGGTCCCAGAGGGTCTGGGGTGGGTTTTTGGGAGGGGGGGAGGGATGAGGGGAGGGGTCTGGGGGGGTTGGAGGGCCTGGGGGAGGAGGGGGGGGTTGCAGGACCCGGGGGAGGGGCGAGTGCAAAGGGGGCGGGGCCAGGGCCTCATCCGCAGCCAATCAGAGGCTCCCGCAGGCACTGGGTGGGCGTGGCCCGGCCGTGGCCCCGCCCCCCGCTGAGGTGGAGGTCACGTGGCAGGAGATCCTGGCCCTGAGCGAGCTCCAGGTGAGATACACCCACCGTGGCCACGCCCCTCTATGAGACACGCCCACTCTGGTTATGTCACCCTTTTGACCACGCCCACAGATCACGCCCCCTCTGAGAGCCACACCCACCCAGGCCACGCCTGTCCACGCCACGCCCCTTTATTAGCCACGCCCACTCCAATCACGCCTCCTTTCTAGGCCACGCCCCCAGCGACCAGCTCTTAGCGCCCCCTGGTGGCCGCAGCACCCCCCTCATCCCCATTCCCCCCCGTCGACCCCCCCCCTGCACCCACCTCCTCCCACCCCCCCCTGCACCCCTCGCACCCCTGAGGGACCCCCCTTGTGCCCCCCCTGCCCTGGGAGACCCCCCTTTGCCCCCCCTTCTCTCCCCAGAGACCCCATTGTGTGTCCCCTCCACACCCCTGAGGGACCCCCTTGTGTCCCCCCTGCCCTGGGGGACCCCCCTTTGCATCCCCTTAACCCCCCGGAGACCCCATTGGGTGTCCCCCCCCTCACACATCTGGGGGACCTCCTTTGTGCCCCCCCCTGCCCTGGGGGACCCCCCTTTGCACCCCGTTAACCCCCCAGAGACCCCACTGTGTCCCCCCCCCCCTTCTCTCCCCCCAGGGCCTGGATGTGCCGTCGGACCCCCCGGGGGACCCTCCCCCTTTTTACCCTCCCCCCATGCCCCCCTTTCCCCCCCTGTGCCCCCCATTTCCCCCCCTCCTTTCCCCTCCCCTTTCCCCACCCCGCCTTTCCCGGCCCCCTTCCACCCCCAGGGTGGCACCCACGGGGACAGCGCTGGTGGCACTGGTGGCACTGGTGGCACTGGTGGCACTGGTGGCTGTGACCAGTGCCGGGCACTGGCCCTGGCACTGCCCTTGGCCCCCGAGGCCATCGTGGACCTGCAGCACCCCCAGGGCGGTGACAGCGGTGACACTGGTGACAGGGGTGTCCCTGGTGACAGTGGTGGCAGTGGTGGTGGCACTGGTGGCCATGAGTGGCACCAGGCGCTGTCCCTGACCCCTGAGGGCATCGTGGACCTGCAGCACCACCACGGTGGCACCAACAATGGTGACAGTGGTGACACTGGTGACCACAACCAGCGCCTGGCACTGCCCCTGGCACTGCCCCTGGTGCCCGACGCCACCGTGTCCCTGCAGCACCAGCACGGCAGGGACAGTGGGGACACCGGTGGCCACGACTGGCACCGGGCACTGCCCTTGGCACCCGAGACCATCGTGACCCTGCAGCACCACCACGGTGGCACCAGCGGTGACAGCGGTGACAGCAGAGGTGGCACTGGTGGCACTGGTGGCAGTGGTGTCACTGGTGGCCATGGCAGGCTCCGGACACTGTTCCTGGCACCGCCCTTGGCACCCCAGACCATGGTGACCCTGCAGCACCACCACGGTGGCACCAGCGGTGACAACGGTGGCAACGCTGACACCAGAGGTGGCACTGGCGTCACTGCCATCACCGGCATCTCCAGCAGCCGTGACCAGCGCCGGGCACCATCCCTGGCACCGCCCTTGGCGCCCCGATGCCACCGCGTCCCTGCAGCAGCACCGCGGCGGCGACAACGGTGACCTCGGTGCCATCGGTGACCTCGGTGCCATCGGTGCCATCGGTGCCATCGGTGACCTCGGTGCCATCGGTGACCTCGGTGTCACCACCACGCCCCGCGGCCGCGCCCGTCCCCGCGCCCTGTCGCTGTCCCTGCCGCTGGCGCCCGAGGCCATCGTGTCTCTGCCCGCCGAGGAGCTGCGGGCCGCGCTGTGCCGGGCGCGGGCGTCGGGCGCGCAGCGGGCGCTGTGCCGGGACATCCGGCGCCGCGGCAGGAACAAGGTGGCGGCTCAGCGGTGCCGCCGGCGGCGCCTCGAGGCCGTGGCCCGGCTGCGGGCGGAGCTGGCCCGCCTGGGCACCGAGAGGGAGAGGCTGCTGCGGGCGCGGGGCCACGCGCTGAGGGCGCTGGGCACCCTCAGGGGGCAGCTGGAGGCCGTCACCAGGGAGGTGCTGGGGGCGCTGGGCAAGGGGGGCACGTGCTGTGACACCCAGCCAGGGTTGGGGACACCGAGGGACAGGGACATACACGGGGAGCTGGGCAGTGTCACCTCCCAGGTGCTGGGGGCACAGGTCACACAGGAGGTGCTGGGGGCACTGGGCAAGGGTGACACTCAGCTGGGGTTGGGGACACTGAGGGACAGGGACACACACGGGGAGCTGGGCAGTGTCACCTCCCAGGTGCTGGGGGATGGGGACACGGGGGGGGACACCCAGCCGGGGTTGGGGACACTGAGGGACAGGGACGCTCATAGGGGGCTGGAAAGTGTCACCTTCCAGGTGCTGGGGGCATTGGGCACACAGGAGGTGCTGGGGGCACTGGGCAAGGGGAGCATGTGTGGGGACACCCAGCCGGGGTTGGGGACACTGAGAGACAGGGACACACACGGGGAGCTGGGCAGTGTCACCTCCCAGGTGCTGGGGGATGGGGACACGGGGGGGGACACCCAGCCGGGGTTGGGGACACTGAGGGACAGGGACACACACGGGGAGCTGGGCAGTGTCACCTCCCAGGTGCTGGGGGATGGGGACACTCGTAGGGAGCTGGCACAGGTCACACAGGAGGTGCTGGGGGCACTGGGCAAGGGGGGCACGGGCAGGGACACCCAGCCGGGGTTGGGGACGCTGAGGGACAGCGACACACACGGGGAGCTGGGCAGTGTCACCTCTCAGGTGCTGGGGGCACTGGGCAAGGGGGGCACGGGCGGGGACACCCAGCCGGGGTTGGGGACACTGAGGGACAGGGACGTGCACGGTGTCACCTCCCAGATGTTTGGGGCACCTGGGGACAGAGACACACGTGGGGAGAGGGGCAGTGTCACCTCTCAGGTGTTGGGGACACTGAGGGATGGGGACACGCACAGTGTCACCCTCCAGGTGCTGGGAGCACTTGGGGACAGGGATGGGACCCCACAGGTCACACAGCAGGTCCTGGGGGCACTCAGGGGTGGGGACACGCACAGTGTCACCTCCCAGGTGCTGGGGACACTCGGGGACAGGACCCCAACCAGGGGCCCGGGCAGTGTCACCCCTCAGGTGTTGCGGACACTCAGGGATGTGACTCTGGTGTCCCCCCAGAGCTTTGGGCTGGGGGAGTGAGGGGGGCCTTGGGTGACCCCCCAGACCCTCCTCCGGTGTCCCCTCCTGCCCCCCAGCCCTGCCCTGGCTATGGGGACACCCTGGGGACACTCTGGGGACACCCTGGGGACACCTCGTCACGGCCACCCCTGCAAACAGACCATAAACCTGCTCCAAAGGCACCTCCTGTCTCTGTCCCCCCCTGTGGTGACACGTTCCTGTCCCCTGCGTCCTTCTCAGGGCAAGGAGGTGTCCCCACTTTGTCACCTCCCCAGTGACACATCCCCGTCACCCCGGGCCACCATCAGCCTGTCCCTGTCACCTCCTGTCCCCTCCAGCTGACACATGGATGTTTGGGGTCCCCAAGACCGTGTCCCCCATCCCAGGCAGCCTCGTCCCACCTGCTTTGTCCCCATCCTGTCCCCTCCATCCCTGTCCTGCTGCTCAGTGTCCCCCTGTCCCCTCCATGGCTGCTCCATCCCTCCCCCTGTCCCCTGTCCCTTTTCTCTCCACCATTCCCCATCCTGTCCCGGTGCCATCGTGTCCCCTGTGTCCCCATCCCCTCCCTGTCCCAACCTTGTCCCCATCCCTCCTTGGCTGCTGTCCCCTCCATCCCTGTCCCCTCCTGTCCCTTCCATGGCTGCTCCAATTCAGTCCCCATCCCATCCCTGTCCCCTCCTATCCCTCTCCTCCATCCCTGTCCCCATCCCATCCCTGTCCCCTCCCTGGCTGCTCCATCCCTTTCATCCCTGTCCCCTCCATCCTTTGTCCCCTCTGTCCCTTGTCCCCTCCCTGGCTGCTCCATCCCTTTCATCCCTGTCCCCTCCATCCTTTGTCCCCTCTATCCCTTGTCCCCTCCATCCCTGTCCCCTCCTGGCTGCTCTGTCTCCTCTACCTCTGTCCCCTCCTGTCCCTGTCCCCATCCTATCTCTGTCCCCTCCTTGGCTGCTCCATCCCTTTCATCCCTGTCCCCTCCATCCTTTGTTCCCTCTATCCTTGTCCCCTCCATACCTGTCCCCTCCTTGGCTGCTCCGTCCTTTTCATCCCTGTCCCCATCCCATCCCTGTCCCCTCCCTGGCTGCTCTGTCCCCTCTACCTCTGTCCCCTCCTGTCCCTGTCCCCCATCCTATCCCTCTCCTCCATCCCTATCCCCATCCCATCCCTGTCCCCTCCACTCCATCTCTGTCCCCTCCTGGGCTGCTCCATCTCCTTCATCCCTGTCCCTGTCCCCTCTATCCATTGGCTCCTCTGTCCCCTCTACCTCTGTCCCCCCCAATCCCTTACCTCATCCCATCCCTGTCCCCTCCTGTCCCCATCCCATCCCTGTCCCATCTTATCCCTCTCCTTCATTCCTGTTCCCTCCATTCTCATCCCATCCCCATCCCCTCCATTCCTGTCCCATCCTATCCCTCTCCTTCATCCCATCCCATCCCATCCCTGTCCCCTCCATTCCTGTCCCATCCTATCCCTCTCCTTCATCCCATCCCATCCCATCCCTGTCCTCTCCATTCCTGTCCCATCCTATCCCTCTTCTTCATTCCTGTTTCCTCCATTCTCATCCCATCCCAATCCCTGTCCCCTCCATTCCTGTCCCATCCTATCCCTCTCCTTCATCCCCATCCCATCCCATCCCACCCCACCCCATCCCTGTCCCCTCCCCCTGTCCCCACACACGGGACACAGGTACAAAAATACCCTTTTATTGAGGGCACCGGGGGGGTCCCGCGGGCGCTGGGGGGGCTGGGACAGCTCCGGGGTGGGGGGGGATGGCCCTGCCCTGGGGTGTCCCCGTGTCCCCCCCGTGTCCCCCCCGTGTCCCCCCATCCCGTGTCCAACCCCCCCTCACCTCCGCGGGCTCCAATCCCGGTGCCGGTGGCTCCTACAAAGGGAAGGTGGGAATTAGTGGGGACTGGGGGGGGGTCAAAGCCTTGGGGACACTTTGGGGACACTTTGGGGACACTGGGGGGGGGCGAAGGGGAGGAGCCAGGCCGTGATTGACAGCTGAGGTGCCCAATGAGGAGCGTGTGAAACAGGGGGGAGGGAAACGAGCGCCCGGCAAAGAAAAAACTAATTTTAAAAAATAATATTAAAAAATAATAATAATTTAAAAAAAAAAACCCAAAGAGAGACATTTATTGAGCATCGGGGGGGGGGGGCGGGGGGAGGTCAGGGTGGTACAGGAGACACGGCGGGAGGAGAAACCCGGGCTGGATCCCGGCGGGATCGGGAGGCTCCGCACGGAACTACAGGGACCTGGACACGGCGACCACAAACTGCCCCCCGGGGGGGCCGGGGGGGGCTCCGGGGGGGGCCCCGGGGGGGCTCCAGGGGGGTCCCGGGGGGCTCCATCCCCGGCCCCGCTCCCGCCCAGCTCCGGGTCCTGCGGGACGACACGGGAAGATCAGGGAGCGCCGGCCTGCAAAGGGCAGCGTTAGAAGGGCTCCCAAATCTCCGGGAAAACCCCATTTCCCAGCCCCTTCCCCACCCTTTTCCAACCCCTCCCCAACCTTTTCCCGGTTTTCAGGCCTTTTTCCCCCCAATCTCCGTATTTTTCCCATTTTTTCCCTTATTTTCGCTTTCCTTTTCTGTCAATTTTATTCATATTTTCCCCATCTTTTCCTTTCTTTTTCTTCACCTCTTTCCAATCCTTTTTCCCAACCCTTTTCCAACCCCTTTCCCAGTTTTCAGCCCCTTTTCCCCAATCTCCACATTTTTCCTGTTGCTCCCCCTATTTTCCTTCACCTTTTCTGCCCATTTTACATTTATTTTTCTTTTCTCTCCTTCTTTTCCTTTATTTCTTCCCAATCCTTTTTCCTAACCCTTTCCCAGCCCTTTTCCCCTGACCTTTTTTCCAGTCTCCTCATTTTCCCCTTTTTTTCCCTATTTGTTCATCTTTCCTCAACCTTTTTTTTCCCCCTTTTTTTCCACTTCCCTCCTTTTTTTTCATTTCCCCCCTTTTTTCTTAAACATTTTCTTCCAATCCTTTTCTCCTCTCATTCCTTTCCCTTTTATTCCATTTCTCCCCCTTTTTTCCCCTTTTCCCCCCTTTTTTTTAAACACTTTTCCCAATCTTTTCTCCCCAACCCCCCCCTTTTTCCCATTTCTCCCCATTTTTTTCCATTTCCCTCCCTTTTTCTTTCATTTTCCCTCCCTTTTTTCTCAATATTTTTCTCCCCATCTTATTTTTTTCCCCTTCATTTCCCCCCCCAACCGTTTCCTGTTGTTTTAAACCCCTTCTCTCCCCCTCTTCCTCCACCTTTTCCCCCCTTTTCCTCTCCCTTTTCCCCCTTTTTTATCCTCACCTGGACATTAAAACCTCCTCCCTCCTCCGTAGCTGCCGCCGCTGGAGCTCCCGTAACCACCTGGGGGGACCCGGGGGGGGATTTAGGGACCCCCAGGGATCGGGGGGGGACATTTTGGGGGACCCCAAGACATTTGGGGTCCCTCCAGGCCACTTTTGGGCCCCCCCAGCCCATTTTTGGGATTCCCCCCCCACTCGCTGCCCCCACAGGGCCCTGAGTTGTCCCTGTCCCCCCCTGAGCCCCCCAGGCCAATTTTGGGGTCCCCCCAGGATATTTTGGGGGTCTCACCTCCCCCCACAGGGCCCCAAGATGTACCCCCCTGAAGCTGAGCCCCCCCGAGGTGCCCCCCAGTTCATTTTTTGGGTCTCCCCCCAACTCACCTCCCCTGGAGAGCCCCAAGCTGCCTCTCTGACTACCCAGGATATTTTGGGGTCCCTCCAGGGTATTTTGGGGTCCCTCAGGTCTCACCTCCCCCATAGGGCCCCGAGCTGCCCCTCAGACACCCCCAGGATACTTTGGGTCCCTCAGGTCTCACCTCCCCCATAGGGCCCCGCAAGATGTACCCCCCTGAACCTGAGCCCCCTCCCAGGGTATTTTGGGGTCCCCCCAGGTCTCACCTCCCCCCTAGGACCCTGAGCTGCACCCCCCAAATTTGGGCCCTCACGAGGTACCCCCCCAGGATATTTTGGGGTCCCTCCAGCCCATTTTTGGGATCTCCCCCCAGTTCACCTCCCCTGCAGGGCCCCAAGCTGCCCTCCTGACCCCCCCAGTGTATTTTGGGGTCCCCCAGATCATTTTTGGGGTCCTCAAAGGTCTCACCTCCTCTGTAGAGCCCCGAGCTGACCCTTTGACCCCCCTCAAGATATTTTGGGATCTCACCACCCCTGTAGGGCCCTGAGCTGCACCCCACAAAGCTGAGCTCCCCCCAGGGTATTTTGGGGTCCCCCCAGCCCATTTTTGGGGTCCCCAGAGGTCTCACCTCCCCCACATAGCCCCGAGCTGCCCCTCTGACCCCCTCAGGATATTCCGGGGTCCCCCCAGGTCTCACCTTCCTCCTACGGCCCCGACTTGTACCCCCTGAAGCTGAGCCCCCCCAGGGTATTCTGGGGTCCCCCCAGCCCATTTTGGGGGTCCCCAAAGGTCTCACCTCCCCCACAGAGCCCCGAGCTGCCCCTCTGATCCCCCCAGGGTATTTTGGGGTCCCCCCAGCCCATTTTTGGGGTCTCACCTCCCCCGTAGGGCCCCGAGCTGCCCCTCTGATCCCCCCAGGGTATTTTGGGGTCCCCCCAGCCCATTTTTGGGGTCTCACCTCCCCCACAGAGCCCCAAGCTGCCCCCAGGGTATTTTGGGGTCCCCCCAGCCCATTTTTGGGGTCTCACCTCCCCCGTAGGGCCCCGAGCTGCGCCCCCCGAAGCTGCCGCCCTTCATGGGCCCGAAGCTGGAGGCCTGGTTGTTGTAGCTGCCGAAGTCGTTGTAGCTGCCCCCGCCCCCGAAATTGCTGCCTGGGGGGCCAAAACAGGGGGGTCAGGGGGGGGGCACCAAAATTTCGGGGTCACCAAAAATCCCTGTGGCCCTTGAGGGAACGTCCCCAAAATCCTGAGATCACCAAAATCTCTGTGGCCCTCGGGGATATCTCCAGGGTGTCCCCAAAATCCTGAGGGGAGGGGGTGTGGGAAACAGGGTCAGGGGGCACCCCAAGGGTGGGGGGGGAATGAGGGGTCATGGGGGCACCCCTGGGACTGGGGGGGGACGGGGGCTAATGGGGGGGTGAAGGGCACCCTCAGGGATGGGGGTGGTTAACTGGGAGCCTGGAGGCACTGGGAGGGGTTTAACTGGGGTGTTTAACTGGGGAGGGGGAGATTAACTGGGAGGGGTTTAACTGGAA
>NC_087578.1:433544-463645 GCF_036250125.1 Pseudopipra pipra
TGGTGCTGGGGGCGCTGGGCAAGGGGGGCACGGGGGGGGACACCCAGCCGGGGTTGGGGACACCGAGGGACAGGGACACACACCAGGAGCTGGGCAGTGTCACCTCCCAGGTGCTGGGGGCACAGGTCACACAGGAGGTGCTGGGGGCACTGGGCAAGGGGGGCACGGGGGGGACACCCAGCCGGGGTTGGGGACACCGAGGGACAGGGACACTCATAGGGGGCTGGGCAGTGTCACCTCCCAGGTGCTGGGGGATGGGGACATGTGTGGTGACACTCAGCCAGTGTTGGGGACACCGAGGGACAGGGACACACACCAGGAGCTGGGCAGTGCCACCTCCCAGGTGCTGGGGGATGGGGACACGGGGGGGGACACCCAGCCGGGGTTGGGGACACTGAGGGACAGGGACACTCATAGGGGGCTGGAAAGTGTCACCTTCCAGGTGCTGGGGGCATTGGGCACACAGGAGGTACTGGGGGCACTGGGCAAGGGGAGCATGTGTGGGGACACCCAGCCGGGGTTGGGGACACTGAGGGACAGGGACACACACGGGGAGCTGGGCAGTGTCACCTCCCAGGTGCTGGGGGATGGGGACACCCGTAGGGAGCTGGCACAGGTCACACAGGAGGTGCTGGGGGCACTGGGCAAGGGGGGCACGGGCGGGGACACCCAGCCAGGGTTGGGGACACTGAGGGACAGGGACGTGCACGGTGTCACCTCCCAGATGTTTGGGGCACTCGGGGACAGGGACACGCACAGTGTCACCCTCCAGGTGCTGGGAGCACTTGGGGACAGGGATGGGACCCCACAGGTCACACAGCAGGTCCTGGGGGCACTCAGGGGTGGGGACACGCACAGTGTCACCTCCCAGGTGCTGGTGGCACTTGGGGACAGGACCCCAACCAGGGGCCCGGGCAGTGTCACCCCCCAGGTGTTGGGGACACTCGGGGATGTGACTCCGGTGTCCCCCCAGAGCTTTGGGCTGGGGGAGTGAGGGGGGCCTTGGGTGACCCCCCAGACCCTCCTCCAGTGTCCCCTCCTGCCCCCCAGCCCTGCCCTGGCTATGGGGACACCCTGGGGACACTCTGGGGACACCCTGGGGACACCTCGTCACGGCCACCCCTGCAAACAGACCATAAACCTGCTCCAAAGGCACCTCCTGTCTCTGTCCCCCCCTGTGGTGACACGTTCCTGTCCCCTGCGTCCTTCTCAGGGCAAGGAGGTGTCCCCACTTTGTCACCTCCCCAGTGACACATCCCGGTCACCCCGGGCCACCATCAGCCTGTCCCTGTCACCTCCTGTCCCCTCCAGCTGACACGGGGCCCTCTGGGGTCCCCAAGGCCGTGTCCCCCATCCAGGCAGCCTCGTCCCACCTGCTTTGTCCCCATCCTGTCCCCTCCATCCCTGTCCTGCTGCTCAGTGTCCCCCTGTCCCCTCCATGGCTGCTCCATCCCTGTCCCCTGTCCCTTTTCTCTCCACCATTCCCCATCCTGTCCCGGTGCCATCGTGTCCCCTGTGTCCCCATCCCCTCCCTGTCCCAACCTTGTCCCCATCCCTCCTTGGCTGCTGTCCCCTCCATCCCTGTCCCCTCCTGTCCCTTCCATGGCTGCTCCAATTCAGTCCCCATCCCATCCCTGTCCCCTCCTATCCCTCTCCTCCATCCCTGTCCCCATCCCATCCCTGTCCCCTCTCTGGCTGCTCCATCCCCTTCATCCCTGTCCCCTCCATCCTTGGTCCCCTCTGTCCCTTGTCCCCTCCCTGGCTGCTCCATCCCTTTCATCCCTGTCCCCTCCATCCCTGTCCCCTCCTTGGCTGCTCTGTCCCCTCCTGTCCCTGTCCCCTCTATCCCTTGGCTCCTCTGTCCCCTCTACCTCTGTCCCCCCCAATCCCTTACCTCATCCCATCCCTGTCCCCTCCATTCCTGTCCCATCCTATCTCTGTCCTTCATCCCTGTCCCGTTTATTCCCATCCCACCCGTGTCCCATCCCATCCCTGTCCCCCATCCCATCCCATTCCATCTGTCCCCATCCCAATCCCTGTCCCCTCCATTCCTGTCCCATCCTATCTCTGTCCTTCATCCCTGTCCCCTTTATTCCCATCCCATCCCTGTCCCCCATCCCATCCCATTCCATCTGTCCCCATCCCAATCCCTGTCCCCTCCATTCCTGTCCCATCTTATCCTTCTCCTTCATCCCTGTCCCCTCCATTCCTGCCCCATCTTATCCCTCTTCTTCATTCCTGTTTCCTCCATTCTCATCCCATCCCAATCCCTGTCCCCTCCATTCCTGTCCCATCTTATCCCTCTCCTTCATTCCTGTCCCCTCCATTCCTGTCCCATCCTATCCCTCTCCTTCATCCCCACCCCATCCCATCCCATCCCACCCCACCCCATCCCTGTCCCCTCCCCCTGTCCCCACACACGGGACACAGGTACAAAAATACCCTTTTATTGAGGGCACCGGGGGGGTCCCGCGGGCGCTGGGGGGGCTGGGACAGCTCCGGGGTGGGGGGGGATGGCCCTGCCCTGGGGGTGTCCCCGTGTCCCCCCCGTGTCCCCCCCGTGTCCC
Organism: Pseudopipra pipra; assembly: GCF_036250125.1. Taxonomy (NCBI): domain Eukaryota; kingdom Metazoa; phylum Chordata; class Aves; order Passeriformes; family Pipridae; genus Pseudopipra; species Pseudopipra pipra. The sequence continues at coordinate 436,112 of NC_087578.1, forward strand.
CCCATCCCGTGTCCAACCCCCCCTCACCTCCGCAGGCTCCAATCCCGGTGCCGGCGGCTCCTACAAAGGGAAGGTGGGAATTAGTGGGGACTGGGGGGGGTCAAAGCCTTGGGGACACTTTGGGGACACTTTGGGGACACTGGGGGGGGGCGAAGGGGAGGAGCCAGGCCGTGATTGACAGCTGAGGTGCCCAATGAGGAGCGTGTGAAACAGGGGGGAGGGAAACGAGCGCCCGGCAAAGAAAAACCTCCTTTTAAAAAATAATATTAAAAAATAATAATAATTTAAAAAAAAAAACCCAAAGAGAGACATTTATTGAGCATCGGGGGGGGGGGGGGGGGGGGCGGGGGGAGGTCAGGGTGGTACAGGAGACACGGCGGGAGGAGAAACCCGGGCTGGATCCCGGCGGGATCGGGAGGCTCCGCACAGAACTACAGGGACCTGGACACGGCGACCACAAACTGCCCCCCCGGGGGGGCCGGGGGGGGCTCCGGGGGGGGCCCGGGGGGGCTCCAGGGGGGTCCCGGGGGGCTCCATCCCCGGCCCCGCTCCCGCCCAGCTCCGGGTCCTGCGGGACGACACGGGAGGATCAGGGAGCGCCGGCCTGCAAAGGGCAGCGTTAGAAGGGCTCCCAAATCTCCGGGAAAATCCCATTTCCCAGCCCCTTCCCCACCCTTCTCCAACCCTCCCCAACCCTTTGCCCGGTTTTCAGGCCTTTTTCCCCCCAATCTCCGTATTTTTCCCATTTTTTCCCTTATTTTCGCTCTCCTTTTCCCCATCTTTTCCTTCTTTTTCTTCACCTCTTTCCAATCCTTTTTCCCAACCCTTTTCAACCCCCTTTCCCAGTTTTCAGCCCCTTTTCCCCAATCTCCACATTTTTCCCGTTGTTCCCCCTATTTTCATTCACCTTTTCTGCCCATTTCATTCTCATGTTTCTTTTCTCTCCTTCTTTTCCTTTATTTCTTCCCAATCCTTTTTCCCAACCCTTTCCCAGTCCCTTCCCAGCCCTTTTTCCCTGACCTTTTCCCAAATCTCCTCTATTTTCCCTTTTTTTCCCCTATTTGTTTGTCTTTCCTCAACCTTTTTTTCCCCCTTTTATTCCACTTCCCTCCCTTTTTTTTTCATTTCCCCCCTTTTTTCTTAAACATTTTCTTCCAATCCTTTTCCCCCTCATTCCTTTCTCTTTTATTCCATTTCTCCCCCTTTTTTTTCCATTTCCCCCCTTTTTTTAAACACTTTTCCCAATCTTTTCTCCCCTTCGTCCCCCCCTTTTTCCCATTTCTCCCCATTTTTTTCATTCCCTCCCTTTTTCTTTCATTTTTCCTCCCTTTTTTCTCAATATTTTTCTCCCCATCTTATTTTTTTCCCCTTCATTTCCCCCCCAACCATTTCCTGTTGTTTTAACCCCTTCTCTCCCCTCTTCCTCCACCTTTTCCCCCCTTTTCCTCTCCCTTTTCCCCCTTTTTTATCCTCACCTGGACATTAAAACCTCCTCCCTCCTCCGTAGCTGCCGCCGCTGGAACTTCCATAACCACCTGGGGGGACCCGGGGGGGGATTTAGGGACCCCCAGGGATCAGGGGGGGACATTTTGGGGGACCCCAAGACATTTGGGGTCCCTCCAGGCCACTTTTGGGCCCCCCCAGCCCATTTTTGGGATTCCCCCCCCACTCGCTGCCCCCACAGGGCCCTGAGTTGTCCCTGTCCCCCCCTGAGCCCCCCAAGCCAATTTTGGGGTCCCCCCAGGATATTTTGGGGGTCTCACCTCCCCCCACAGGGCCCCAAGATGTACCCCCTGAAGCTGAGCCCCCCCGAGGTGCCCCCCAGTTCATTTTTTGGGGTCTCCCCCCAACTCACCTCCCCTGGAGAGCCCCAAGCTGCCTCTCTGACTACCCAGGATATTTTGGGGTCCCTCCAGGGTATTTTGGGGTCCCCCAGGACTCACTTCCCTCATAGGGCCCCGAGCTGCCCCTCTGACACCCCCAGGATATTTTGGGGTCCCTCAGGTCTCACCTCCCCCATAGGGCCCCCCAAGATGTACCCCCTGAAGCTGAGCCCCACCCCCCCGGGTATTTTGGGGTCCCCCCAGGTCTCACCTCCCCCCTAGGACCCTGAGCTGCCCCCCCCAAATTTGGGCCCTCACGAGGTACCCCCCCAGGATATTTTGGGGTCCCTCCAGCCCATTTTTGGGGTCTCCCCCCAGTTCACCTCCCCTGCAGGGCCCCGAGCTGCCCCTCTGACCCCCCCAGTGTATTTTGGGGTCCCCCCAGATCATTTTTGGGGTCCCTAAAGGTCTCACCTCCTCTGTAGAGCCCCGAACTGACCTTTTCACCCCCACCAAGATTTTTTGGGGTCTCACCACCCCTGTAGGGCCCTGAGCTGCACCCTCTGAAGCTGAGCCTCCCCGAGGGTATTTTGGGGTCCCCCCAGCCCATTTTTGGGGTCCCCAGGACTCACCTCCCCCGTAGGGCCCCGAGCTGACCCTGCGACCCCCCCCAGGGTATTTTGGGATCTCACCACCCCTGTAGGGCCCTGAGCTGCACCCCCTAAAGCTGAGCCCCCCCGAGGGTATTTTGGGGTCCCCCCAGCCCATTTTTGGGGTCCCCAAAGGTCTCACCTCCCTCATAGGGCTCCGAGTTGCACCCCCTGAAGCTCAGCCTCCGAAGTGCCCCCCAGGGTATTTTGGGGTCCCCCCAGCCCATTTTTGGGGTCCCCCAGGCCTCACCTCCCCCACAGAGCCCTGAGCTGCCCCTCTGATCCCCCCAGGGTATTTTGGGGTCCCTCCAGCCCATTTTTGGGGTCCCCCAGGTCTCACTTCCCCCATAGGGCCCCGACTTGTACCCCCTGAAGCTGAGCCTCCCCCCAGGGTATTTTGGGGTCCCCCCAGCCCATTTTTGGGGTCCCAGAGGTCTCACCTCCCCCGTAGGGCCCCGAGCTGCCCCTCTGATCCCCCCAGGGTATTTTGGGGTCCCCCCAGCTCATTTTTGGGGTCCCAGAGGTCTCACCTCCCCCACAGAGCCCCGAGCTGCCCCTCTGATTCCCCCAGGGTATTTTGGGGTTCCCCAGCCCATTTTTGGGGTCCCCAAAGGTCTCACCTCCCCCACAGAGCCCCGAGCTGCCCCTCTGATGCCCCCAGGGTATTTTGGGGTCCCCCCAGCCCATTTTTGGGGTCTCACCTCCCCCACAGAGCCCCGAGCTGCCCCTCTGATTCCCCCAGGGTATTTTGGGGTTCCCCCAGCCCATTTTTGGGGTCTCACCTCCCCCACAGAGCCCCGAGCTGCCCCTCTGATCCCCCCAGGGTATTTTGGGGTTCCCCCAGCCCATTTTTGGGGTCCCCAGAGGTCTCACCTCCCCCACAGAGCCCCGAGCTGCCCCTCTGACCCCCCCAGGGTATTTTGGGGTCCCCCAGCCCATTTTTGGGGTCTCACCTCCCCCGTAGGGCCCCGAGCTGCGCCCCCCGAAGCTGCCGCCCTTCATGGGCCCGAAGCTGGAGGCCTGGTTGTTGTAGCTGCCGAAGTCGTTGTAGCTGCCCCCGCCCCCGAAATTGCTGCCTGGGGGGGCAAAACAGGGGGGTCGGGGGGGGGCACCGAAATTTTGGGGTCACCAAAAATCCCTGTGGCCCTTGAGGGAACGTCCCCAAAATCCTGAGGTCACCAAAATCTCTGTGGCCCTCGGGGATATCTCCAGGGTGTCCCCAAAATCCTGAGTGCACCAAAACCCCTGGGGGGGAGGGGGTGGGAAACAGGGTCAGGGGGCACCCCAAGGGTGGGGGGGGAATGAGGGGTCATGGGGGCACCCCTGGGACTGGGGGGGGACGGGGGGTAATGGGGGGGTTTAAGGGAACCCCCAGGGATGGGGGTGGTTAACTGGGAGCCTGGAGGCACTGGGAGGGGTTTAACTGGGGTGTTTAACTGGGGAGGGGGAGGTTTAACTGGGAGGGGTTTAACTGGAGAGGGGGAGGTTTAACTGGGAGGGGTTTAACTGGGGTGTTTAACTGGGGAGGGGGAGGTTTAACTGGGAGGGGTTTAACTGGAGAGGGGGAGGTTTAACTGGGAGGGGTTTAACTGGGGTGTTTAACTGGGGAGGGGGAGGTTTAACTGGGAGGGGTTTAACTGGGGTGTTTAACTGGGGAGGGGGAGGTTAACTGGGAGGGGTTTAACTGGAGAGGGGGAGGTTTAACTGGGAGGGGTTTAACTGGGGTGTTTAACTGGGGAGGGGGAGGTTAACTGGGAGGGGTTTAAGTGGAAAGAGTTCAACTGGGAGAGGGGTTAACTGGGGGAATGGATATCTGGAGAGGGGTTAACTGAGGGAATGGATATCTGGGAGCCCCGAGATGGTCCCTGGAGTTTCTCAGTGGTCTGGGGTGTTCCCTGGTGGTCCAGGGTGTTCCCTGATATTCCCTGGTGTCCCAGGGTGCTCCCTGGTGTTCCCTGATGGTTTGGGGTGTTCCCTGGCATCCCAGAGTGTTCCCTAATATTCCCTGGTGATCAGGGGTGTTCCTTGGTGGTTTGGAGTGTTCTTTGGCATCCCAGGGTGATCCCTGGTGTCCCAAGGGTGTTCCTTGGCATCCCAGGATGTTCCCTGGTGTTCCCTGTGTCCCAGGGTGTTCCCTGACATCCCAGGGTGTTCCCTGGTGGCCGGGAGTGTTCCTTGGTGTCCCAGGGTGCTCCCTGGTGTTCCCTGATGGTTTGGGGTGTTCCCTGATATTCCTGGTGATCAGGGGGTGTTCCTTGGTGGTTTGGGGTGTTCCTTGGCATCCCAGGGTGATCCCTGGTGTCCCAAGGGTGTTCCCTGACATCCCAGGATGTTCCCTGGTGTTCCCTGACATCCCAGGGTGATCCCTGGTGGCCGGGACTGCTCCTTGGTGTCCCCTGGTGTCCCAGGGTGATCCCTGGTGTTCCCTGACATCCCAGGGTGTTCCCTGGTGGCCGGGAGTGTTCCTTGGTGGTTTGAGGTGTTCTTTGGCATCCAGAGTGTCCCCTGGTGTCCCAGGGTGCTCCCTGGTGTTCCCTGCCACCCCAGGGTGTCCCCAGCCCTCCTGGGGTGTTCCCTGATGTTCCTTGGTGGTTTGGGGTGTTCCCTGCCCTCCCGGGGTGTCCCCTGGTGTCCCAGGGTGCTCCCTGATGTTCCTTGGTGGTTTGGGGTGTCCCAGCCCTCCCGGGGTGTCCCCTGATGTTCCTTGGTGGTTTGGGGTGTTCCCTGCCCTCCCGGGGTGTTCCCTGATGTTCCTTGGTGGTTTGGGGTGTCCCCAGCCCTCCCGGGGGTCCCACCTGTGCCCGCCTCGGCCAGCCCGTTGCGCACGGCCAGCGCTGGCCCCCGGGCGGGTCTCCTGCCGCCGCTGCCGCCGCCAAAGCCGCCGCCGCCGTTGTTGTAGCCGTCGTAGGAGCCGCTGCCGCCGTAGCCGCGGTTACCCCCGAGTAACCGGGGCCGCCGCCGCCCCCGTAACCTGGGCACGGGGCAAAGGGGGTCACGGGGGGGTACCAGGGGGTCCCCAGAGGTCCCCGTAGGTCCCAGTGGGTCCTGGTAGGTCCCCATGGGTCCTGCTGGGTCCCAGTGAGTCCCAGTGGATCCTCGTAGGTCCCCATGGGTCTCCATAGGGCCAGTGCCTTCTGGTGGGTCCCAGTAAGCCCTAATGGGTCCCAGTGGGTCCCAGTAGGTCCCAATAAATCCCAGTGGGTCTCAGTAGGTCCCAATAAGTCCCAGTGGGTCCCAATAGGTCCCCATAGAGAACAATGTGTCCCAGTAGATCCCAGTGGGTCCTTATGAGTCCCGGTAGGTCCCCATGGGTCCCAGTGGGTCCCAAGGCCCAGTGGGTCCTGCCAGGTCCCCGTAGGTCCCCATAGGGCCCAGTTGGTCCCAATGGGTCTCAGGAGGTCCCAATAGGTCCTGGTGGGTCCTAGTAAGCCCCAATAGCTCCCAGCAAGTCCTGGTAGGTCCCAGCAGGGCCCAGTGTGTCCCTATAGGGCCCAGTGGGTCCCAACAGGTCCCAATGGGTCCTGGTACATGCCTGTAGGACCCAGTGTGTCAGGGTGGCTCCCAGTGTGCCCTGGCAGGTCCCAGTGGCTCCCAGTGTGCCCTGTTGGCTCCCAGTCACTCCCAGTGTGCCCTGTTGGCTCCCCATGGCTCCCAGTGTGCCCTGGTAGGTCCCAGTGTTTCCTGCCAGGTCCCACTGTGCCCTGGCAGGTCCCAGTGTGCCCTGCCAGGTCCCACTGTGCCCTGGTGGCTCCCCACGGCTCCCAGTGTTCTCTGGCAGGTCCCACTGTGCCCTGGTGGCTCCCCACGGCTCCCAGTGTTCCCTGGCAGGTCCCACTGTGCCCTGGTGGCTCCCCATGGCTCCCAGTGTTCCCTGGCAGGTCCCAGTGTTCCCTGGCAGGTCCCACTGTGCCCTGGTGGCTCCCCACGGCTCCCAGTGTGCCCTGCCAGGTCCCAGTGTACCCTGGTAGCTCCCCATGGCTCCCAGCGTTCCCTGGCAGGTCCCAGCGTGCCCCAGGGGCCGGGGAGGGTCCCCCCCAGACTCACCACGGCCGCCGAAGTTGCCGCCGCGGTTGAAGTTGTCGTTGCCGCCGAATCCTCCTCCGCGGCCGCCGCCGAAGTTCCCGGAGCCGCTGCGGCCTAGGAGGGGAGGGGGGGGGCGGCGGGGGGGGGGCACAGCCTTTAGGCACAGCACAGGCAGCGCGTGCAGCCACAGCGGGGGCGGGGGGCCGGGCGGGGGGCCGGGCGGGGGGCTCACCTCGCTGGCTGGCCGAGGCGCTCGCCATCTCCTGCTTGGACAGCGCCTTGCGCACCTCGCAGTTGTGCCCGTTCACCGTGTGGTACTTCTGGACTGCGGGGGCACCAAAGGGGGTTAGGGGAGGGGTCGGGGGGGTCACGGCCCTGGGCTGCTCCTCAGGGTCCTCCCCGTACCCCGCTGTCAGCTCCAGCCCCGTCCTGCTCCTCAGTGTTCCCCCCCATCGCCAGTTTGATCCCTGTCCTGCTCCTCAGGTTCTCCTCCTGTCCCCAGCTCCAGCCCCGTCCTGCTCCTCAGTGTTCCCCCCCCATCGCCAGTTTGATCCCTGTCCTGCTCCTCAGGTTCTCCTCCTGTCCCCAGCTCCAGCCCCGTCCTGCTCCTCAGTGTTCCCCTCCCATCGCCAGTTTGATCCCTGTCCTGCTCCTCAGGGTCCCCCCTGTCCCCAGCTCCAGCCCTGTCCTGCTCCTCAGTGTTCTCCCGTCCCTTCCATCCCTATCCCCCATCGCCAGCTTGATCCCTGTCCTGCTCCTCAGGGTCTCCCCCTTTCCCCTGTTCCAGCCCTGTCCTGCTCCAGGTACCCCTGTCCCAGCTCCATCCCTGTCCACCTCAAGGTCCCCCTTGTCCTCCATCACCAGCTTCATCCCTGTCCTGTTCCTCAGGGTCCCCCCTGTCCCCAGCTCCATCCCTGTCCTGCTTCTCAGGGTCCCTCCTGTCTCCTCCATCCCTATCCCCAACCCAATCCTTGTCATTCTCCTCACTGTCCCCCCGTCTCCTCCACAGCTGCTCCATCCTTATCCCCAGGTTGGGATGCACAGACCCAGGGGCTCTCCCAGCCCCCTCAGGTTGGGGTACACAGACCCAGGTTGTCCCAGGGTGGGGTTTCAAGACCCAGGAGATCCCCCCAAAACAGCATGCACAGATCCAGGAGCCCCCCAGGATGGGATTCACAGACCCAGGAGCCCCCCAGGATGGGATTCACAGACCCAGGAGCCCCCTCAGGATGGGATGCACAGACTCAGGAGCCCCCCAGGATCCCCAGGACCAGGATGGGATTCACAGACCCAGGACCCCCCTCAGGATGGGATGCACAGATCCAGGGCCCCCCAGAACAGGACACACAGACCCAGGGGATCTCCCAGCCCCCCCGGGTGGGATTCACAGACCCAGGAGCCCCCTCAGGATGGATGCACAGATCCAGAGCCCCCCAGCTTCCCCCCATAACAGGACACAGCCCAGGGATTTCCCAGCCCCCCTCAGAACAGGACACAGCCCCAGGGGGTCTCCCAGCCCCCCCAGAACAGGACACACAGACCCAGGGGATCTCCCAGCCCCCCAGGGTGGGATGCACAGACCCAGGAGCCCCTCAGGATGGGATGCACAGACCCAGGGCCCCCCAGCTTCCCCCCAGGGACAGGACACACAGCCACAGGGGGTCTCCCAGCCCCTCCAGGGTGGGGTGCACAGCCCCAGGGCCCCCCAAGGCCCCCCCAGGAGGACTCACTGACGATCTTGTCGACTGAGTCGTGGTCGTCGAAGGTGACGAAGGCGAAGCCGCGCTTTTTGCCGCTGCCGCGGTCGGTCATGATCTCGATGACCTCGATCTTGCCGTACTGCCCGAAATAGTCCCGCAGGTGATGCTCCTCCGTGTCCTCCTTGATGCCCCCCACGAAGATCTTCTTCACCGTCAGGTGGGCGCCGGGCCGCTGGGAGTCCTGGGAGGGGGCAAAAATCAGGGAATGGGGCGGGTGGGAAAGCTCGGAGCACACCCCGGAACCGTGGGGGGCACCGGGGCTTTGGGAGGTGCCACTGGGATCTTAGTGACCTCAGGATTTTAGGACCCCCTGGACGTGTCCACAAGGGCCACGGGGATTTTAGTGGCCTCAGGATTTTAGGGACGCCCTGGAGGTGTCCCCAAGGGCCACAGGGATTTTGGTGACCCCAAGGAACACCAGGGTTTTGGAGATCTGAGATTTTTGGTGCCTCAGGATTTTGGGGACCCCCTGGATATGTCCCCAAGGGCCACAGGGATTTTGATGGCCTCAGGATTTTAGGGACATCCTGGATATGTCCCCAAGGGCCACGGGGATTTTTGGTGACCCCAGGGAACACCAGGGTTTTGGCAGCCCCTGAGAACATCGAGGTTTTGGGGATCCCAGACCATGGGATTTGGGACCCAATACTGTGTCCTCCAGGGCCACCAGGGCTTTGGTGACCTCAAAGGCCACCAGAGATTTTGGTGACCCCCAGGAGGTGTCCCCAAGAGCCTTCCTCCACTGGGGTCTGAGCCCCCCCAGAAGCTCTGTGTCCCTCTCCATTGGGGTCCCACACTCCTCCCTAAGCCGCCAGCACCTCTCTGAGCCCCCCTACTGGGGTCTGGGCCCCCCCCAGCCCCTCACCTCTCAGTGTGCCCTTCCCTCTCAGGGTCCCAAAACCCCCCACCCCCAGCCCCTCTCTGGGTCCCCCTACTGGGATCTGAGCCCCCCCCAAGGGTCTGGGCCCCCCCAGCCCCTCACCTCCCAGTGTCCCCTTCCATCCCAGGCTCCCCCACTCCCCACACTCCCCTCCCAGAGCCCCCAGCCCCTCTCTGAGCCCCTCACCTCTCTGGACACGGCCCTCTTGGGCTCCACGACCCTCCCGTCCACCTTGTGCGGCCGCGCGTTCATGGCGGCGTCCACCTCCTCCACCGAGGAGTACGTGACGAACCCGAACCCCCGCGAGCGCTTCGTGTTGGGGTCCCGCATCACCTGGGACAGGGACAGGACAGTCAGGGCACAGGGACAGGACAGGGACAGTCAGGGCACAGGGACAGGCAGGGGACAGTGTTGGCCTCCTCCACCGAGGAGTACGTGACGAACCCGAACCCCCGCGAGCGCTTCGTGTTGGGGTCCCGCATCACCTGGGACAGGGACAGGACAGTCAGGGCACAGGGACAGGACAGGGACAGTCAGGGCACAGGGGACAGGCAGGGGACAGTGTTGGCCTCCTCCACCGAGGAGTACGTGACGAACCCGAACCCCCCGTGAGCGCTTCGTGTTGGGGGTCCCGCATCACCTGGGACGGGGACAGGACAGTCAGGGCACAGGGACAGGCAGGGTACAGGGACAGGGACGGTCAGGGCACAGGGACAGGGACGGTCAGGGCACAGGGACAGGCAGGGCACAGGACAGGACAGTCAGGGAACAGGGACAGTGAGGGGATAGTGTTGACCTCCTCCACCGAAGAGTAAGAAACAAAGCTGAAACCCCACGAGCGCTTCGTGTTGGGGTCCCGCATCACCTGGGATGGGGACAGGGACGGTCAGGGGACAGGCAGGGCACAGGGACAGGCAGGGCACAGGGACAGGCAGGGCACAGGGACAGGCAGGGCACAGTGTTGACCTCCTCCACCAAGGAGTACATGACAAACCCCCGGCGAGCGCTTTGTGTTGGGGTCCCACATCACCTGGGACAGGGACAGTCAGGGGACAGGACAGGCACAGTGAGGGGACAGGACAGGCACAGTGAGGGGACAGGGACAGTGAGGAGACAGGGCACAAGGACAGGACAGGGACAGTCAGGGGACAGGGCACAAGGACAGGACAGGGATAGTCAGAGGACAGGACAGGAACACGATAAAACCCTGCAAGCGCTTCGTGTTCGGGTCCCACGTCACCTGGGGGACAGCACGGTTGGGGACAGGAAGAAAACAGGGACAGGACAAGGGACAGGAACAGGACAGGGACAGTGAGGGGACAGAAACAGGGGAGGGAACAAGGACAAGACCCCGCGAGCATTTTGCGTGCGGGCTCTGCATCCCCTGGGGGACAGAGAGGGGACAGGGGGGTCAGGGGTCTCACCACACAGTCCATCAGAGTCCCCCACTGTTCCAAGTGCCTCCATCAGGGTTCCTGGGGGGTTTGGGGTGGGTTTGGGGGTCCCAGGGGGGTTGGGGGACTCACCACACAGTCCATCAGGGTCCCTGGTGGGTTTGGGGGTCTGGGGGTGGGTTTTGGAGTCCCAGGGGGCTCAGGGGGGTCAGGGTCTCACCACACAGTCCATCAGGGTCCCTGGGGGGTCTGGGGGTGGGTTTTGGGGTCCCAGAGGGCTCGGGATCTCACCACACAGTCCATCAGGGTCCCTGGGGGGTTTGGGGGTCTGGGGTGGGTTTTGGGGTCCCAGGGGGCTCAGGGGTCTCACCACACAGTCCGTCAGGGTCCCTGGTGGGTTTGGGGGGCGGTTTTGGGGTCCCAGAGGGCTCAGGGGGGTCAGGGTCTCACCACACAGTCCGTCAGGGTCCCTGGTGGGTTTGGGGGTGGGTTTTGGGGTCCCAGGGGGCTCAGGGGGGTCAGGGTCTCACCACACAGTCCGTCAGGGTCCCCCACTGCTCGAAGTGGCTCCTCAGGCTCTCGTCTGTGGTTTCAAAGCTGAGGCCGCCGATGAAAAGCTTCCGGAGCTGCTCCGGCTCCTTTGGGGACTGGGAGGACACAGGGGGGTCACGGGGGGGTCACCGGGGGGCTGGACCCCCCTGAACCATCCCCTGGACACACTCTGACCCCCCAGAGCTCTGACGTGGGATCTCTGGGACCCCCAAAGCTCCAGGGAGTCTCCAAAACCCCAAACTGCTCCCCTGGGACCCCAAAAGCTCCAGGGAGTCTCCAAAACCCCAAACTGCTCCCCTGGGACCCCGAAAGATCCACGGAGTCTCCAAAACCCTAAACTGCTCCCCTGGGACCCCCAAAGCTCCAGGGAGTCCCTGACACCTCAAAACACCCCCCTGGTCCCTGAGACCCCACAGCCTCCATTTTGGGGGCCCACCAGACCCTCAGCCCCCCTGCCCCATTCCAGGGGGTCTCTCCTAACCCCAATGAGACCCCTGAGCCGCCCCAGCCCCTGTTTTTGAGTCCCCCAGGCCCTTGAGCTCCTCTAGCCCCTCAAGTCCCCCCAACCCCCTCTTTTAGGGACCCCCAGGTCCTCCTGCCCCTATTTTTGGGCTCCATCACCTCCTTATTCCATCCAGGCTCTCAAGCCCCTATTTTTGGGGGTCATCACCCGCTTGAACCCTCCCATCCCTATTTTAGGGCCCCCCACCCCCTCAGGCCCCTCCAGTCCCCAAGACCCTCTTTTTGGAACCCCCAGCCCCCATTAAAGGGCCGAACACCCCCTCAACCCCCCCCAGCCCCTCTTTTAGGGCCCACCACCCCCTCAAGCCCCCAAGGCTCTTTTGAAGCCCCCCAGCCCCTGTTTTAGGGCCAGTCACCCCTTGACCCTCCCAGCCCCTATTTAAGGCCTTTCAAGTCCCCCAGCCCCTATTTCAGAGCCCCCCTCCTATTTTAAGGCCAGTCACCCCCATGACCCCCCCCTAGTCCCTATTGTAGGCCCCTCAAGCCCCCCAGCCCACCCCCCCCCCCAAGCCCCTACTTTAACGTCAACCACCCCCTTATCCCCCCCCTCGCTATTTCAGAGCCCCCCACCCCCTTTAACCCCCCCCCCCGCCCCGACACAAAGAGAACGCGCACGTGGCCCTCGGGGGCGCGCGGGGGGGGGGGGGTGTCTCTATCTCTTGGGGGGGGGTCTCCCCGCGCATGCGCCTCGTGGGCGATCCCCCCCCTCCCCATTCACCCCCCCCTCCCCTCAGACACCCCCCCCACCCGACGGCGCCTGCGCAGTGACGCCGCTCCGGGCGCTGGCGCATGCGCGCTGCGCGCGCGCGCGGGGCCCGCGCGGCCGCCTCTGAGGGGGGGAAAAAGGGCGGAGGGGGAAAAGGGCGGAGGGGGGGAGGAGGAGGAGGAGGGCGAGGGCGAGGAAAAAAACCCACCCCCTCTCCCCCCTCAAAAAAAAAAAAAAAAAACCGCGGCGGCGGCGACAGAAAAGAAAAGGCGAACAATAAAAGCAGCGCTGGCTCACCTCGGCCTTGGCCATGGCGGCGGCTCCGGGGGGAAAGGAAGGGGGGGGAAAAGGCGGTGGCGGCGGCGGCGGCGGCGGCGCTCGCGCGATGCTCTCTCCGCGAGGGCCGACACGGCAAAGGGGCCGAGCGGGGGCAGCGCCGCCGCCTCACTCGGCCGCCCCCGCCACACGCCCCGCCCACTGCGCCCGCTCCTATTGGCCGACGCCGCGAACCGCCTCGGCCCGATTGGCCCCCGAGAGGTGCCGCGCGCGCCGGTTGGCCGAGGGGATTTAAGTCCCGCCCACGCCGTGCGCTGATAGGGTGAGAGGTTGGCGGGCACGCCCCCCGCTAGTTTTCCCGCTCCGGCCCGGAGACTCCACTGCGGGGGCGTTGATTGGTTGGCTCGGCGGAGGGCCCGCCCCATGCGCGGCGCTGATTGGGTGAGGGCGAGGTGGCGCGGCGCTGATTGGAGGAGAGGGGCGTCGATCTGCGCGCGCCGGCGGCGGGCCCAGCGCGGCTCCCGGAGCGCGGCGGGAGCAGCAGCGGCGGCGGCGGCCGCGAGTCCCCCGGCGGCGGCGGCGAGGAGGGGCCGCCCGCCCGCCGCTACAAGGTGCGCCTGGGTCAGCGCGCGCGCCGGCGCGGTGGGTTGGGCAGTGCGTGTGTGTTGGGGGGGGGGAATGGTGGTGGTACGCATGCGCGGGAGAGCGGCCCGGCGGCGCCTGCGCGCTGCGGGCGGTTTTTGGCGGGCGGAGCGCGGAGAGCGGCGGCGGCTCCTCTCGGAGGGGCGGCCAGACCGCGGCGGACGGGCCCGCGCCGGAGCCGCTCCCCGCGCAGGTACCGGCGGCGGCGGCGGCGGGTGAATGGGCGGCAGCGCGGGGGGGCGGGCCCCGGCGCGCTGAGCGACTGGCGCGTCGACCAATAGCGGCGCGGCGCCGCGCTGAGTGACGCGTGCGCCAGCCAATGGCGGCGGGCTGAAGGCGGAACCGCATACTAAGTGACGGCCTCTCCGGCAAATAGCGGCGGAGTGGGGGCGGGGCGGCACGCGGAGTGACAGCTGCACTGCTCAATAGCGGCGCGGCGTGGCTGTGGGGAGCGGCAGGGCGCTCGGCCAATCAGCGCGCGGGCGCGCGGCGGCGCTGGCCAATGGCGGGCGGGGGCGCGCTCATGGCCCCGCCCCCTCTCTCAGACCCCCTCCCCGCCCCCCCCACTTTTATACCCCTTAAACCGCCGCTTTTTGCCCCAAAGCAGCGGGGGTTTCCCTCATAAAAGCGGCCTTTCCCTCAAAGCAGCGGTTTTCTACCCCAAACCGTCTGATTCTGCCCGAAACCAGCATTTTTTTTCGCTCAAACCGGTTGATTTTACCTCAGAACTGATTTTTCCTCTCAAAACACCTGGGTTTTGCCCCAAACCGGCGGTTTTTCGCCTCAAAGCGATGTGTTCTGCCTCTGAACTTATCTTTTTGCCTCACAGAGCGGTTTTGCCTCAAAACAGCGGTTTTCTGCCCCAAATCGGCAGGTTTTCGCCTCAGACCGGCGGGTTTCGCCTCAGAGCTGCCTTTTTTCGCCTCAAACCCGCCTTTTTTTGCCTCGGAGCCGCCGGTTTTTGGCCTCCAAGCGGCGCTTTTGGGCTCGGAGCGGCTCCTTCCCTTTGTTCCCTCAGGATTCCCGGGCGCGGGATCCGGGATGAGCCGCCCGGGGCCCTTCCCGCCCAAACCCCGCCCTTGTACACCCAAAATCCACCTTTTATGCACAAAATCCGCCTTTTTACATCCAAAATCCTCTTTTCACACCCATATCTGCCTTTTACCTCTAAAACTGCCCCTTTCTACACACCAAATCTGCCTTTTTACACCCAAAACTGCGCCTTTTTAGACCCAAAATCCGCCCTTTTACGCCCTAAACTGTGTCTTTTGCACCCAAAATCCACCTTTTTACACCCAAAACTTCCTTTTTTACATCCCTAATTCCCCTTTTTACACCTCGAATCTGCCTTTTTATGCCCTAAACTGCATCTTTTCCACCCAAAATCCGCCCTCTTTCACCCAAAATCTGCCTCCTCCACACGCAAAATGTATCTTTATACACTCAAAATCTGTCCTTTTACATCCAGAATCCGCCTTTACACACCCAAAACTGCCCCTTTCACCCCCAAAATCTGCCTTTTTATCTCCAAAACTACCCCTTTTCCACTCAAAATCTGCCCTTTTCTGCCCAAACCTGCCCCTTTTGCTCCCAAAACTGCCCTTTCTACCCCCTAAATCTGCCTTTGTTTTCCCCGTTCCCCAGTCCCCCCATTTGGGGTCCCAGGTGCCCATTTGGGGTCCTCTTGGCCCAGGTACCCCCTGTGCCCCCAGGAGCCCCCAGGCCCCTGGTTTGGGGTCTCAGGTGCCCTATTTGGGACCCCAGGACCCATCAGTCCCCCATTTGGGGTCCCGGGTGCCCCTGTTTTGGGGTGCCCCTGTCCCAGGTGCCCCCTGTGCCCGCAGGAGCCCTGTTTGGGGTCCCAGGTGCCCCCTTGGGGTCCCGGGTGCCCCTGTCCCAGGTGCCCCTGTGCCCGCAGGAGCCCTGTTTGGGGTCCCAGGTGCCCCTGTTTTGGGGTGCCCATAGCCCAGGTGCCCCCTGTGCCCGCAGTCCCCCCATTTGGGGTCCCAGGTGTCCCTGTTTTGGGGTGCCCCTGTCCCAGGTGCCCCCTGTGCCCGCAGGAGCCCTGTTTAGGGTCCCAGGTGCCCCTGTTTTGGGGTGCCCCTGGCCCGGGTGCCCCTGGCCCAGGTGCCCCATTTGGGGTCCCAGGTGTCCCTGTTTTGGGGTGCCTGTAGCCCAGGTGCCCCCTGTGCCCGCAGGAGCCCCGTTTGGGGTCCTGGGTGCCCCATTTGGGGTCCCAGGTGCCCCTGTTCTGGGGTGCCCCTGTCCCAGGTGCCCCCTGTGCCCGCAGGAGCCGCGGGCGCTGCGCTATGGGCAGGAGGAGCCGGCGGGCAGCCGACAGCTCGTCCTCAGGAGACGAGGAGGAATATGTGGTGGAGAAGGTGCTGGATCGGCGCGTGGTGAGGGGCCAGGCCGAGTACCTGCTCAAGTGGAAGGGCTTCTCCGAGTGAGTGACACTGGGGACACACCTGGGGACATGGGGACACACCTGGGGACACACCTGGGGACATGGGGACACACCTGGGGACACACTTGGGGACATGGGGACACACCTGGGGACATGGGGACACCAAGGGATGTGGGGGACACAGCACTGGGGTGAGGGGCCAGGCCGAGTACCTGCTCAAGTGGAAGGGCTTCTCCGAGTGAGTGACACTGGGGACACACCTGGGGACATGGGGACACACCTGGGGACATGGGGACACACCTCAGACATTGGGGACACCAAGGGATGTGGGGGACACAGCACTGGGGTGAGGGGCCAGGCCGAGTACCTGCTCAAGTGGAAGGGCCTCTCCGAGTGAGTGACACTGGGGACACACCTGGGGACATGGGGACACACCTGGGGACACGGGGACACACCTCAGACATTGGGGACACCGAGGGATGTGGGGGGCACAGCACCGGGGTGAGGGGCCAGGCCGAGTACCTGCTCAAGTGGAAGGGCCTCTCTGAGTGAGTGACACTGGGGACATGGGGACACACCTTGGACATTGGGGACACACCTGGGGACACACCAGGGGACACACCTGGGGACATGGGGACACACCTGGGGACACACCTCAGACATTGGGGACAGCAAGGGATGTGGGGGGCACAGCAGTGGGGTGAGGGGCCAGGCCGAGTACCTGCTCAAGTGGAAGGGCCTCTCCGAGTGAGTGACGCTGGGGACACTGGGGGACGGGGACAGGGACACCTGGGGGCAGGGGAACACACCTCAGACATTGGGGACACCCCTGGGGACAGGGGGACACCCCTGGGGACAGGGAACAGGGGTGAGGACACTGTGGGGACCCAGCGTGTGACAGGGACACGACACCTGGGGACATGGGACAGGGGGGAGGGACAGTGTGAGGACCCCAGTGTGTGATGGGGACACAACTCCTGGGTGGGGGGACACTGAGGTGACCCTGCCCTGTGCCAGGGGACATGGGGACACCACAGTGACCCCAGTGTGTGCCAGGGGACACAGAGACACCACAGTGACCCCAGTGTGTGCCAGGGGACACAGAGACACCACAGTGACCCCAGTGTGTGCCAGGGGACACAGAGACACCACAGTGACCCCAGTGTGTGACAGGGACACCACAGTGACCCCAGTGTGTGATGGGGACACAACTCCTGGGTGGGGGGACACTGAGGTGACCCCAGTGTGTGCCAGGGGACATGGGGACACCACAGTGACCCCAGTGTGTGACGGGGACACAACTCCCGGGTGGGGGGACACTGAGGTGACCCTGCCCTGTGCCAGGGGACACGGGGACACAACGGTGACCCCAGTGTGTGCCAGGGGACACGGGGACACCACAGTGACCCCAGTGTGTGATGGGGACACAACTCCTGGGTGGGGGGACACTGAGATGACCCCAGTGTGTGACGGGGACACAACTCCCGGGTGGGGGGACACTGAGGTGACCCTGCCCTGTGCCAGGGGACAGAGGGACACTACAGTGACCCCAGTGTGTGCCAGGGGACACTGGGTGGGGGGACACAGGGAGTGTGCCAGGGGATATGGGGACACAACAGTGACCCCAATGTGTGATGGGGACACAACTCCCGGGTGGGGGAACACTGAGGTGACCCTGCCCTGTGCCAGGGGACAGAGGGACACTACAGTGACCCCAATATGTGCCAGGGGGCACGGGGACACCACAGTGACCCCAGTGTGTGCCAGGGGGCACGGGGACACCACAGTGACCCCAATATGTGCCAGGGGACACAGGGACACCACAGTGACCCCAGTGTGTGATGGGGACACAACTCCTGGGTGGGGGACACTGAGGTGACCCTGCCCTGTGCCAGGGGACATGGGGACACTGAGGTGACCCTGCCCTGTGCCAGGGGCCCCCGGGGGGGGGACACGGGGATACGGTGCCCCTGGGTGACCCCAGTGTGTGGCAGGGGACACACCTCCCAAGTGAGGGGACACAGGTGACCCTGCCCTGTGCCAGGGGGCACGGGGACACCACAGTGATCCCAGTGTGTGCCAGGGGACACAGAGACACCACAGTGACCCCAATATGTACCAGGGGACACAGGGACACTACAGTGACCCCAGTGTGTGACAGGGACACGGGGACACTACAGTGACCCCAATATGTACCAGGGGACACAGAGACACCACAGTGACCCCAGTGTGTGCCAGGGGACATGGGGACACTGAGGTGACCCCAGTGTGTGCCAGGGGACACAACTCCTGGGTGGGGGGACACTGAGGTGACAACAATGTGTGCCAGGGGACATGGAGACACCACGGTGACCCCAATGTGTGCCAGGGGCCACGGGGACGCTGAGGTGGGGGACACGGGCCCGCGGTGCCCCCTGAGTGCCCCCTGAGTGCCCCCCCGGCCCCGTGGCAGGGAACACAACACGTGGGAGCCCGAGAAGAACCTGGACTGCCCCGAGCTGATCTCGCAGTTCCTGCGCAAGGACCGCAGGATGAGGGACGGGGACGGCGGGACCCGGCCCCGAGAGCGCCCCGAGGGCGCCAAGAGGAAGGGGCTGCCCGGCAACGGCAACGGCAGCGAGGACGGGCGGGCCAAGAAGAAGAGGGAGGTGAGGGGGGACACGGGCAGGGGGCACGGGGAGGGGGGTATGGGATGGGGGATATAGGGATGGATGGGGACACGGGGAGGGGACTACGGGGAGGGGGGTATGGGATGGGGACATGGGGAGGGGACACGGGGAGGGGGGTATGGGGATATGGGATGGGATGGGGACACAGGGAGGGGAATATGGGATGGGGATACAGGGATGGGGGATATAGGGATGGGATGGGGACACGGGAGGGAACATGGGGATGGGGATACAGGATGGGGGATATAGGGATGGGATGGGGACATGGGATGGGGACATGGGGATGGGGGTATGGGATGGGGATGCAGGGATGGGGATATGGGTTGGGGATACAGGGATGGATGGGGACATGGGGATGGGGGTACAGGATGGATGGGGACGTGGATGGGGATATAGGGATGGGATGGGGACATGGGGAGGGGACACAAGGATGGGGATACAGGGATAGGATGGGGACGTGGAATGGGAATACAGGGGTGGGGATATGGGATGGGGGATATAGGGATGGAATGGGGACATGGGGATGGGGGTACAGGGATGGGATGGGGATGCAGGGGTGGGGATATGGGATGGGGATACAGAGATGGGATGGGGGCGTGGGATGGGAATACAGGGATGGGGATATGGGATGGGAACATGGGGAGGAGACATGGGGATGGAGATATGGGATGGGGATACAGGATGGAATGGGGATACAAGGATGCAATAGGGACACAGGGATGGGATGGGGACATGAGGATGGGGATATGGGATGGGGTTATAGGATGGAATGGAGATATGGAATGGGGATACAGCCATGGAATGGGGATATGGGATGGGGATACAGGGATGGGATGGGAATGCAGGGATGGGGATATAGGGAGGAATGGGGACATGGGGAGGGGACTCAGGGATGGGGATGCAGGCATGGAATGGGGACATGGGATGGGGACACAGACATGGGGATATGGGATGAGGACACAGGGATGGAATGGGGACATGGGCACCAGCCTGGGCACAACATCCCAACCCCTGTGGCCTCCAACTGCCACAACCGGGCTGTGCCCCCCTCCTGCCTCCAAAAACCCCCTTCCCCCCAAAAAAAAACCTTTTCCCCCTAAAAACCCCCTTTCCCCCCAACCCCCAGAGCAACGACATCGCCCGCGGGTTCGACCGGGGGCTGCAGCCTGAGAAGATCATCGGGGCCACCGACTCCTGCGGGCAGCTCATGTTCCTCATGAAGTGGTGAGGGCCCCCCGGTGCCCCCCACCCCCTGGGTGCCCCCCGGAGCCCCTTGTTTGTGTTCATGTCCCCCCAGAGCCCCCTGTTTGTGTCCATGTCCCCCAGAGCCCCCTGTTTGTGTCTGTGCCCCACTGACCCCTGTTTGCCCCCACTGACCCCTGTTTGTGTCTGTGCCCCCACTGGCCCCCCTGTTTGTGTCTGTGTCCCCCCGGAGCCCTCCATTTGTGTCTGTGCCCCCTCTGACCCCCCTGTTTGTGTCTGTGCCCCACTGACCCCCCTGTTTGTGTCTGTGTGTCCCCAGAGCCCCCCATTTGTGTCTGTGCCCCCTCTGACCCCCCCATTTGTGTCTGTGCCCCCTCTGACCCCCCCATTTGTGTCTGTGCCCCCACTGGCCCCCCTGTTTGTGTCTGTGCCCCCACTGACCCCCTGTTTGTGTCTGTGTGTCCCCAGAGCCCCCCATTTGTGTCTGTGTCCCCCCAGAGCCCCCTGTTTGTGTCTGTGTGTCCCCAGAGCCCCCATTTGTGCCTGTGCCCCCACTGACCCCCCCATTTGTGTCTGTGCCCCTCTGACCCCCCTGTTTGTGTCCATGTCCCCCCAGAGCCCCCCATTTGTGTCTGTGTCTCCCTGTTGGTGTCCCCTGTCTTTGTGCCCGTGCCCCCCTTTACCTCCGTGCCCCCTTTACTCTTGTGACCCCCCTTTACCCTTGTGCCCCCCCTTATCTCTGTGCCCCCCCTTTAATTCTGTGCTCCCCTTTACCTCCATGCCCCCACTTCATCTCTGTGCCCCCCTTTTATCCGTGTCCCCCTTTATCTTTACCCCCCTTTACCTCCATGCCCCCCCTTTACCTTTGTGTCCCCCTTTACCTCCATGCCCCCCCTTTATCTCTGTGCCCCCCTTTTCCCCTCTGCCCCTTTACCCTTGTGCCCCCTTTAATTCTGTGCCCCCCTTTTATCCGTGTCCCCCTTTATCTTTACCCCCCTTTACCTCCATGCCCTCCTTTACCTTTGTGTCCCCCTTTACCCCTCTGTCCCCTTTACCCTTGTGCCCCCTTTATCTCTGTGCCCCCCTTTACCTCCATGCCCCCCTTTATCTCTGTGCCCCCCTTTTATCTGTGTCCCCTTTTATCTTTACCCCCCTTTACCTTTGTGCCCCCCTTTACCCTTGTGCCCCCTTTATCTCTGTGGCCCCCCCTTATTTCTGTGCCCCCCTTTTATCCGGGTCCCCCTTTATCTTTACCCCCCTTTACCTCCATGCCCTCCCTTTACCTTTGTGTCCCCTTTACCCCTCTGTCCCTTTACCCTTGTGCCCCCTTTATCTCTGTGCCCCCCTTTACCTCCATGCCCCCCTTTATCTCTGTGCCCCCCTTTTATCTGTGTCCCCTTTTGTCTTTACCCCCCTTTACCTTTGTGCCCCCCTTTACCCTTGTGCCCCCTTTATCTCTGTGACCCCCCCTTATTTCTGTGCCCCCCTTTTATCTTTACCCCCCTTTACCTCCATGCCCCCCCTTTACCTGTGTCCCCCTTTACTCCTCTGCCCCTTCACCTTGTTCCCCCTTTATCTCTGTGCCCCACTTTATCTCCATGCCCCCCTTTTATCTGTGCCCCCCTTTTATCTGTGTCCCCTTTTATCTTTACCCCCCTTTACCACCATGCCCCCCCTTTACCTTTGTGCCCCCCTTTACCCTTGTGCCCCCTTTATCTCTGTGGCCCACCTTTGTGCCCCCCTTTACCCTTGTGCCCCCTTTATCTCTGTGGCCCCCCTTATCTCTGTGCCCCCCTTTTATCTGTGTCCACTTTTGTCTTTACCCCCCCCTTTACCCTTGTGCGCCCTTTAATTCTGTGCCCCCCTTTTATCCATGTCCCCCCTTTATCTTTACCCCCCCCTTTACCCTTGTGCCCCCTTTACCCTTGTGCCCCCCCTTATCTCCACACCCCCCCTTTAATTCTCTGCCCCCCCTTTACCTCCATGCCCCCCCCCTTTACCTTTGTGCCCCCTTTACCTTTGTACCCCCCTTTACCTCCGTGCCCTCCTTAAATTCCGTGTTCCCCTTTGTCTCTAACCCCCCCCCACTTACCTCCCTGCCCCCCCCCTTTCCCCCCGTTGCCCCCCAAATTACCCCCCCTTGCCCTGTGCCCCCCAGGAAGGACACGGACGAGGCCGACCTGGTTCTGGCCAAGGACGCCAACCTCATCTGCCCCCCAGATCGTCATCGCCTTCTACGAGGAGCGCCTGACGTGGCACCCCTACCCCGAGGAGCCCGAGGGCAAGGAGAGGGACCCCCCCCGCAGCTAAACCCACCCCCCCACTGTACATAGCCCCCCCCAGACCCCCCCGAGCCCCTCTGTCCCCCCCCGTGTCCCCAAGGGCCCGCTTTGTGTGTCCCCCCCCCCTCCCCGCCAACCCCCCCCCTTGGGGACAGGGGAGGTGCCCCCCCCCCTCACACACACACACAGATAGAGGGGGGTCTCTCCTCTCTGGGGGGGGTCCCCGACCTTGTCACACACCCCCCCCTCCAAGGTGGGTTTGGGGGGTTTTTCCTGAGTTTTGGTGTTTTTTTCTAAAGTCGGTGTTTTTAGCCGGGGACCCCCCCGGGGTGTCCCCATGTCGTCCCCTCCCCTTCCCCCCCCAAAAATGTCCACCCCTGTGTCCCCCCTTCCCCCCCCACCCCGTGTTTTTTCCATCCCCCCCCCAGGATTTGCTTCCAATAAACGGTCACTTTTCAGGAGCTGCTGCTTTTGGGGGGGGGCAAATAGGAACCCCAGAAATGTCCCCAGATCCCCCCCAAACCCTTTGTGACACCGCCCAGGACCCCCCAGTAACCCCAGAATGTCCCCGTGTCCCCAGGATGTCCCCAAATCCCCCCAAACCCTTTGTGACACCGCCCAGGACCCCCCAGTAACCCCAGAATGTCCCAGTGTCCCCAGGATGTCCCCAAATTCCCCCCCCAGACCCTTTGTGACACCCCCCCGGGACTCCCCAGTACCCCCAGTATGTCCCAGTGTCCCCAGGATGTCCCCAAATCCCCCCCAAACCCTTTCTGACACCGCCCAGGACCCCCCAGTATGTCCCAGTGTCCCCAGGAGCCCCCCAACCCCCCCTCCAAACCTTTTGCATCCCCCCCGGGACCCCCAGTATGTCCCAGTGGCCCCAGGAACCCCCAAAATCCCCTCTAACCCACCCAAAACCCCCATTTTTCCCCCCCAGGACCACCCAGTTCCCCCCAAAATCCTGTTGTGACCCCCCAAACTCCCCCAAACCCCCATTTACCCCCCAGGACCCCCCAGGACCCCCAAATCTCCCCAAAACCCCATTTTCCCCCCCCCCAGGACCCCCCAGTTCACCCAAAATCCCTTTGAGACCCCCTCAAATGCCCCCCAAACCCCCATTCCCCCCCCCCCCCGAACCCCTGAATTTCCCCCACAAAACCCCCTTGGTGACCCCCCCCAAACCCCCAGTTCCCCCCCAGGACCCCCCAGTTCCCCCCTCCAACCCCCTTGGTGACCCCCAGTGTTCCCAGTCTGGCCCAGTTCACCCCCAGTACAGGGCCGGGGGTGGGGGGGGGTCCTTTCCAGGGTCCCTCGGGGGCCACCTGGTGGTCGCGATGTGGCACTGCAGGGATGGGGGGGGGACACAAAGGGGGACACGGGGATGGGGGGGACAAAGGGGGGGACAGGGGACACAGGGGGGACACAAAGGGGGGACATGGGGACGGGGGGGACAAAGGGGGGGACAGGGGACACGGGGGGGACACGGGGACAGGGAGGGGACAAAAGAGGGGATGGGGGACACAGGGGGGACACAAAGGGGGACATGGGACGGGGGGGACAAAGGAGGGACAGGGGACACAGGGGGGACAGGGGACATGGGGGGGACACAAAGGGGGACATGGGGACGGGGGGGGACAAAGGAGGGACAGGACACAGGGGGGACAGGGGACACAGGGGACACGGGGGGGACACAAAGGGGGACATGGGGACAGGGAGGGGACAAAGGAGGGGACAGGGGACATGGGGGGACACAAAGGGGGGACACGGGGATAGGGAGGGGACAAAGGAGGGGACACAAAGGGTAACTTGGGGACACTCCATGACACGGGGGGGTGTTTGGTGACACTGGGGGGGGTTGGTGACACTCCAGTGACATTGGGGGGAGTTGGTGACACTGGGGGGAGTTGGTGACACTGGGGGGAATTTTGGTGACACAGGGGGGCTTTGGGACACTCCAGTGACATTGGGGGGAGTTGGTGACACTGGGGGGGGTTGGTGACACTGGGAGGGGTTGGTGACACTGGGGGGGGTTGGTGACACTGCAGTGCCATCGAGGGGAAGGATTTGGTGACACTGGGGGGGTTTGGTGACACTGGGGGGGTTGGTGACACTGCAGTGACATTGGGGGGGTTTGATGACACTGGGGGGGGTTGGTGACACTGGGGGGGGTTGGTGACACTGCAGTGCCATCGAGGGAAGGATTTGGTGACACTGGGGGGGGGTTGGTGACACTGGGGGGGGTTGGTGACACTGCAGTGCCATCGAGGGAAGGATTTGGTGACACTGGGGGGGGGTTGGTGACACTGGGGGGGGTTGGTGACACTGGGGAGGGTTGGTGACACTGAGGGGGGGTGTGACACTGGGGGGTTGGTGACACTCCAGTGACATTGGGGGGGTTGGTGACACTGGGGGGGTTGGTGACACAATGGGGGGGTTGGTGACACTGCAGTGCCATCGAGGGAAGGATTTGGTGACACTGGGGGGGGTTGGTGACACTGCAGTGCCATCGAGGGAAGGATTTGGTGACACTGGGGGGGTTGGGGACACTGCAGTGACATTGGGGGGGTTGGTGACACAATGGGGGTTGGTGACACTGCAGTGCCATCGGGGGAAGGATTTGGTGACACTGGGGGGGGTTGGTGACACTGCAGTGCCATCGAGGGAAGGATTTGGTGACACTGGGGGGGGTTGGGGACACTGGGGGGGTTGGTGACACTGCAGTGCCATCGGGGGAAGGATTTGGTGACACTGGGGGGGGTTGGGCGGGGGACACTGGGGGGGTTGGTGACACTGCAGTGCCATCGAGGAAGGATTTGGTGACACTGGGGGGGGTTGGGGACACTGGGGGGGGTTGGTGACACTGCAGTGCCATCGGGGGAAGGATTTGGTGACACTGGGGGGGGGGGATGAATTTGGGGACACGGGTGTGGGGGGGGGGAGGCAGGATCCTCCCGGCGCCGCCAGGGGGCGCCCTCGCCCCGCCGAGCCCTCATCAGGCCCCGCCCCCCATGAGGGGGCGTGTTTTCCTCAGGCCACGCCCCCTTCCCCTCACACTCCCCCCAGCCCCCCGTGGGTGCCCCCCCGTGTCCCCCCCGCGTGTTCGCGCCCCTGGGTGGGTGGGGGGGTCCCTGTGAGGGGCGGGGGGGGAGGGAAAAGGGGGAAGGGAAGGGGATGTTTTCCCGCCGCAAAGCACGACGGGAAACCCGCGCGCGGGGACAAAGGGCCGGGCCCCTCCCCCCGCGCGGGGCACGCCGGGAACGGCGTGGGGGCGGGGCTTGTAGAAGGGGCGGGGTCAACAGGGTGATTTACCAATGAGGGGGGTGTGTTTGTGGGCGTGGTTTGGAGAAGTGGGCGGAGTCACCGGCGCGGTTTCTGAATGGACTTACTTGGAGGGGGCGTGGTTTGTGAGCGGGGGGCGGGGTTTAGGGGTAACGGGGCGCGGCCTGCGGGGTCGGTGGGCGTGGCCCGGCGTTACCTGCGGAGCGCGCGCTCAGGTGGGCACCGGGGCGGCCGCGGTGACGTCACGCGACCTCCGCGTGACGTCAAAGGGGACGGAGGGGGGGCTGCGGGAGGAAAAGGGGGGTGGGAAGGGCCGGGGGGGCTGTAAAAGGCCCCCGGGGGGGGACGGGGCGGGGCCGGGACCGGGGAGGGGAGGAGCAGTTGGGGGGTCCCGGGGCCGGTTGGGGGTCCCTGGGAGAGCTGGGCGGGGGTAAAGGGACACCTGGGGGGCTCCGCGGCCTCCCTGTCCCCCCCAGCCTGTCCTGTGACCCCCCCAGGCCCCCCGTGTCCCCCCGTGTCCCCTTCGTCCCTCCCTACGCCTCCCCCGTCCTCCCCGTCCCCTCTCCTGTCCCACTCATCCCCTCTGTCCCCCCCACGTCCCCCCTGTGTCCCCCCCCGTGTCACGCTGTCCCCCCCATGTCCCCTCATGTCCCTCCCTGTCCCCCTATGTCCCCCCGTGTCACGCTGTGCCCCCCATGTCCCCCCATGTCCCCCCATGTCCCTTCCCATCCCCTCTGTCCCCTCCCTGTCCCCCCCACGTCCCCCCCGTGTCCCCCCCCGTGTCACGCTGTGTCCCCCATGTCCCCCCATGTCCCTCCCTGTCCCCCCCATGTCCTTCCCTGTCCCCCCATGTCCTTCCCTGTCCCCCCCATGTCCTTCCCTGTCCCCCCATGTCCCTCCCTGTCCCCCCCGTGTCACGCTGTCCCCGTGTCGTCCCCGTGTCCCCCCCGTCCCCCCCGTCCCCCCCATGTCCCTCCCTGTCCCCCCCGTGTCAGTCTGTCCCCGTGTCCCCCCATGTCCCTCCCTGTCCCCCCCGTGTCAGTCTGTCCCCGTGTCCCCCATGTCCCTCCCTGTCCCCCCCGTGTCCCTCCCTGTCCCCCCATGTCCCCCCCGTGCCCCCCCATGTCCCTTCCCCGTCCCCTCTGTCCCCCCATGTCCCCCCCGTGTCCCCCCGTGTCCCCCCCGTGTCACGCTGTCCTATGTCCCCCCGTGTCCCCCCCGTGTCCCCCCGTGTCCCTCTGTCCCCGTGTCCCCCCCGTGTCACGCTGTCCCGTGTCCCCCCCATGTCCCCCCGTGTCCCCCCCGTGTCACACTGTTCCCCCATGTCCCTTCCCCATCCCCTCTGTCCCCCCCGTGTCCCCCCCGTGTCCCCCCGTGTCCCTCTGTCCCCGTGTCCCCCCCGTGTCACGCTGTCCCGTGTCCCCCCCGTGTCCCCCCCGTGTCACGCTGTCCCCATGTCCCCCCCGTGTCCCCCCGTGTCCCCCCCATGTCCCCCCCGTGTCCCCCGTGTCACGCTGTCCCCATGTCCCCCCCGTGTCCCCCCCGTGTCCCACCGTGTCACGCTGTCCCGTGTCCCCCCCGTGTCCCCCCGTGTCACGCTGTCCCCATGTCCCCCCCGTGTCCCCCCGTGTCCCCCCCATGTCCCCCCGTGTCCCCCGTGTCACGCTGTCCCCATGTCCCCCCCGTGTCCCCCCGTGTCACGCTGTCCCGTGTCCCCCCAGGCGATGTGGGATGGCGGGGGCAGGACCGAACGCGGTGCCCGGGGGGGCCCCGGAGCGGCGGCGGGAGGAGGCTGAGGAGGCTGAGGAGGAGGACGGTGATGCCGATGATGCCGATGATGCCGATGATGATGATGCTGATGACGATGATGCCGATGAGGAGGAGGCCGATGAAGGCCTGGCCGGGCGCTTCCTGGCGCTGGAGCAGGAGCTGCGGGAGGAGCTGCGGGCGCTGCCCCCCCCCGGCCCCCCCGTGACCCACGTGTACGACCCCCTGGACTACGCCTGGGACCCCCACAGCCACTTCGTGCGGCGCTTCCTGCGCTCCCCAAAAGCCGTCCTGTTCCTGGGAATGAACCCGGGGCCCTTCGGGATGGCCCAGACCGGGGTGGGTGGGGGCCGGGGGGGGCCCGGTTCATGGGGGGGGGCTCAAAGGAGGGAAACTGAAGCACTGAGGGGGTGTTTGGGGGTCCAAGTCCATCCCATAGGACCCCAGAGGAGGGAAACTGGGGCACCCCGGGGGGTTGGAGGGTGCCCAGGGGGTCCCAGTCCATCCCGGGGGGTCTCAAAGGAGGGAAACTGAGGCACTGGGGGGGTCTTTGGGGGTGTCTGAGGGATCCCAATCCACCCTATGGGGGCTCAGGGGGTCCCAGTCCATCCTGGGGGGCTCAAAGGAGGGAAACTGAGGCAATGGGGGGTGCCCAGGGGGTCCCAATCCTCCCCATGGGGGCGCTGGGGGTCCCAA
>NC_087578.1:463845-523845 GCF_036250125.1 Pseudopipra pipra
TCACACACGTGTACATTCACACACACACATGTACAGCCACACACACACGTGTACAGCCACACACACGTGTACAGCCACACACACACACGTGTACAGCCCCAAACACACGTGTACAGCCCCAAACACACGTGTACAGCCACACACACACGTGTACATTCACACACACACGTGTACATTCACACACACACGTGTACATTCACACACACACATGTACAGCCACACACACGTGTACAGCCACACACCCACGTGTACAGCCCCACACACACGTGTACAGCCCCATACACACGTGTACAGCCACATACACATACACATACACACACACATACACACACACACGTGTACAGCCCCAAACACACGTGTACAGCCCCAAACACACGTGTACAGTCCCAAACACACATGTGCAGCCCCCCACACACGTGTACAGCCCCAAACACACGTGTGCAACCGCCCTCGGGGAGACTTTGGGGGGCTTTGAGGGGCTGGGGGGGCTCTGGGGGTGTTGAGGGGTTGTCTGTGGGGGTGGGGGTGTGGGGGGGTCTGTGGGTGTATGGGGGGGTCTGTGGGTGTATTGGGGGGTCTGTGGGTGTATTGGGGTGTATGGGGGGGGTCTGTGGGTGTATGGGGGGGGCTGTGGGTGTATGGGGGGGTCTGTGGGTGTATGGGGGGTCTGTGGGTGTATTGGGGTGTATGGGGGGGTCTGTGGGTGTATGGGGGGGGTCTGTGGGTGTATGGGTGGTTTGTGGGTGTATGGGGGGGTCTGTGGGTGTATGGGGGGGTCTGTGGGTGTATTGGGGTGTATGGGGGGGTCTGTGGGTGTATGGGGGGGGTCTGTGGGTGTATGGGGGGGGCTGTGGGTGTATTGGGATGTATGGGGGGGGTCTGTGGGTGTATGGGGGTGGTCTGTGGGTGTATGAGGGGGGCTGTTGGTGTATGGGGGTGTATTGGGAGGGTCTGTGGGTGTATGGGGGGGTCTGTGGGTGTGTGGGAGGGTCTGTGGGTGTATGGGGGGGTCTGTGGGTGTATGTGGGCTGTATGTGGGTGTATTGGGGGTCTGTGAGTGTATGGGGGGGTCTGTGGGTGTATGGGGGGGTCTGTGGGTGTATGGGGGGGTCTGTGGGTGTAATGGGGGGGTCTGTGGGCGAGTGTAGGTGCGGGGATGTGGAGGGGTCTGGCGGAGGTCTCTGGGTGCATGTAGGGGGGTTTGGGGGTCTGTGGGGTTTTATGGGGGTATATGGGGGGTCTGTCGGTGTGAGGGGGTCTGTGGGTGTATGTGGGTGTATGGGGGTTTGTGGGTGTATGGGGGGGTCTGTGGGTGTATGGGGGGGTCTGTGGGTGTATTTGGGGGTCTGTGGGTGTATGGGGGGGTCTGTGGGTGGGTTTGTGGCTGTATGTGGGTGTATTGGGGGGTCTGTCGGTGTGAGGGGGTCTGTGGGTGTATGTGGGTGTATGGGGGCCAGGGGGAGTGTGGGTGGGTGTATGGGGGGTCTGTGGGTGTGGGGGGGTCTGTGGGGTGTATGTGGGTGTACTGGGGGGGGTTGTGGGTGTGGGTGGGTGTATGGGGGGGTCTGTGGGTGTATGGGGGGGTCTGTGGGAGGGTTTGTGGGCTGTATGTGGGTGTACTGGAGGGTCTGTGGGGTGTATGTGGGTGTATGGGGGCCGGGGGGAGTGTGGGTGGGTGTATGGGGGGTCTGTGGGTGTGGGGGCTCTGTGAGGTTTTATGTGGGTGTATGGGGGGAGTTGTGGGTGTATGGGGGGATTGTGGGTGTGGGGGGGTGTACTGGGGGGGTCTGTGGGTGTATGGGGGGGTTGTAGGTGTAGGGGGGTGTGGAGGGGCTTCTGTGGGGTTTTATGTGGGTATATGGGGGAGTTGTGGGTGTGGGTGGGTGTTTGGAGGGGTCTGTGGGTGTATGTGGGGATCTGTGGGTGTAGGTGGGTGTATGGGGGTTGTGGGTGTATGTGAGTGTATGGGGGGTCTGTGGGTGTATGGGGGGGTTGTGGATGTAGGTGGGTGTTTGGAGGGGTCTGTGGGTGTATGTGGGTGTATGGGGGGTTGTAGGTATATGGGGGGGTCTGTGGGTGTATGGAGGGGTCTGTGGGTGTATGGAGGGGTCTGTGGGTGTATGGAGGAGTTGTGGGTGTAGGTGGGTGTATGGGGGGGTTGTGGGTGTATGTGGGTGTATGTGGGGGGTCTGTGGGTGTATGTGGGATTGTGGGTGTATGTGGGTGTATGGGGGGGGTCTGTGAGTGTATGGGGGGTCTGTGGGTGTATGGGGGGGGTCTGTGGGTGTATGGGGGGGGTCTGTGGGTGTATGGGGGGGTCTGTGAGTGTATGGG
Source organism: Pseudopipra pipra (assembly GCF_036250125.1). Taxonomy (NCBI): domain Eukaryota; kingdom Metazoa; phylum Chordata; class Aves; order Passeriformes; family Pipridae; genus Pseudopipra; species Pseudopipra pipra. Next base: position 466,180 of record NC_087578.1, read on the forward strand.
GGGGTCTGTGAGTGTATGGGGGGGTCTGTGGGTGTATGGGGGGGTTGTGGGTGTATGTGGGTGTATGTGGGGGGTCTGTGGGTGTATGTGGGATTGTGGGTGTATGGGGGGGTCTGTGGGTGTATGTGGGTGTATGGGGGGGTCTGTGGGTGCATGTGTGGGGTGTACATGAAGGGGTCGGGGGGGTGTATATGGGGGTGTGTAGGTGCCCCTATGTCCCCTCCCCGGCATATAACCCCCCCCCCCCCAGACCCCTCGTGTCACCTGCAGCCTCTGCCCCTCCCAACACAACATCGGTGCCCCCCTTTCTCCCCCCCCCCGAGGACGCAACCCCCCCGAAATTCCAGGCCTGGGATATCTCCAGGATGGATCTTGTCGGGGGGGACCCTAAAGCCGAGTAACACCCCCCCTCCCCACCCCGGCGAACAAGGGGGGCCCGGTTATTGCCTGGACAGGGTGGGGAGGGGGCACCCCGTTGTTTCCCGCTCGCGGGGGGGGGTGGAGCACCCCAGGGTGGGAGCGAGCCCACCTCTCCCCCCCTTTTTGGCCCCCCTTTGTCCCCACCCCAACCATCTCTCCTCGCTGGGTTTGACCCCAAAATACCCCCACGGTGCCCCGGGGGCGTCCACAGGGGGAGGCCCAATAATGCTCCCCCAAGACCGGGGAGATCCCCCCCCCCACGCGTGACCCCCCCGTCACCAAACACCCTGGGAGGGGGTGGGGGGTTCAAAACCCCCCCTCACAGCCCATATTTCCCCCCCAGAGTGGGGTGTCCCCCCCCAAAGGTGCCGTGGGGTCACGCAGGAACCCTCCCTCCTCCTCCTCCTCTCACCTGCCGCGACCCCGCCCGCCCCCCGCCCGCCCCTCCCAGCGCACACCGACACCCCCCCCCTTTTTATTTTCCCTTTCCTTCTTCCCCTTTCACCTCTCCCTTCCCAACACAAATTCAACCCCCCCGGACCCCTCCCCAAAACAGAATAATCTTTGAGGGGGGGTGTGAAACTTTAAGTCCGTCCCCCGGGGGGGGTCAGGAGGGGGAAAGGGGGGGGAGTTTTGCTGCCGAACCGGTAATAAAGAGACTTTCCTCGGCCTTATCTCTTCTCCAGCAGCCCTGGGGATGGAAAGGGGGCGGGAGAGGGGGAAGATTCCTTCCCGATAAGATCCTTCGCCTGCAGAAAACTCGCATTCCAGCTCATCCCCCCGCGCGCGCACAAACCACAAACCCTTTTCCCACGCCCGACACCGGGGAAGGGGAGGGGGGGAAAAGGTTTTATAAAAAAAAAAAAAAAACCCTTTGGCCATTCCCGAGCCACGCGCGCTCCTAAAAAAAAAAAAAAAAAGAAAAAAAAAAACAAACAACAAAAAAAAACCCACAAAAAAAAAAACAGATTCGCGAGGAGAAAAGAGCCCCGAGGAAGGAGGAAAAAAAAAAAAACTTACTGGGGTGGCCGGGAAGGAGCCGCTCCGGGAGCCCCGCGGCCGCCGCGCTCCGCACTAAAGCTCCTGTCCCGCTGTCCCGGCGTTAAACAGCTCTAGCAGCTGCGGTGGTGGACAGTTAACATTATATATGATGTAAATATATTGTGGGTTTGTCAGCTCCCCCAAACCATAAAACTTAGTTTAATGACATCACGTGCTCCCTGAGAGCCATTCAGGGCTTTTGCTTAGGGCCATCCACATAAATAACCTTCAAAAGTTTTAAACTACTAAAATCGCATAGAAGCCATGAGTATTTTCTGCCTAATGTTCGCGGTGAAACTATAAAAGAGCTTTGCTTTTTTTATTTTTTTTTTATCTTTTTTTTTGTTTGGTTCGTTTGGTGGTTTGTTTCGGGGTTTTGGGGTTTTTCTTTGGTTTCCTTGGTTTTCTTTTTTTTTTTTTTTTTTTTTAAACAAAGCCAAAGTCGCCCTGGATTAAGAGATATATATAAAAAGGGAGTGGAAAAAAAAAAAAAAGGAACTTTGGGTTGTTTGTTGTTTCTGGGCCATTTTAAGTTCTCACGGGGTTGACACGGATGACGGGGCAAGGTAAGTCCTTTTTATTTCCTTCTTGAGTTCTTTGGGAAGGGATCGAGTGGCCGAGAGGGGAATGAAAGAGGCAAATCTCTCCCAGACAGCGGCAGCAGCAACAACACCCACCCAAGAGCCAGAAAAATGCCCCTTAAAGGGAGGGGTGAGGGGTGCGGAGCCCCCCCGACGCTCCTCTGCCCCCTCCCCGGGGCAGGAGAAGCCGATAATTAATCACAAGCAGCCGCGCTCGGCTCCGCAGGGTGGAAACGCCGAAGTTTGATATTTAAAGAGGGCGTTTGGGGGGAAGTTCTGGGTTTGTTTGGGGTCGTTGCGGTGGTTTTTTTCCTGCTGTGGCAGCTGAAACACGCGTGGGCCGGGAGCTGTTTAACCCTTGCCTTGCCCCACCCGAGCTGCCCTGACAGTTTTCACGGCTAAAGAGGAGAGAAAGGGGGGGGAAAGTGTTGTTGGAGTGCGAAATGGAATGGGAATAAAAAAGAATAACCCGGAGACGCCGCAATAACCCCGGTGAGAGAGAGGGGAAGACGTTGCTTAAGAGAAAATTGAACGGAATAACGAGCAATTACCAGCGCACGCCGAGAGGGTTTCGTGCCTGAATAACCAGTCAATAGATTTACGCAGCATGGGGAAGGAATAAAAACCGGGAAAAGGGAAAGGAGAGGGCGGGGGGAAAGAAAGGGAAAAGAGATGATTGCGATCGCTCCCGAGCCGTCACCGCAGGCCCCACGAGTGGGGGAGCCACTCGGAGAGGCGGCAGATAAATGTGCGAGGCGAGGCGAGCCCGGCTTGGCTTTGCAGTATTTCACCCCAAACCGACGGGGAAATGACAGGCGAGACGCCAGAAAAAGAGGCGAATAAAAGAGGATTTTTAGCCGCTGAGTGTTACACGCCAATAAAATTAAATATCTCCGCCGCTCGCCAAATAAGCGGGTGGAACAATCCGCGAGCAGCAGCCAAGCAAATAAAATAATGCGAATTAAAAGAAAAGCCCTCGGGGGGGGAGGAGGAGCCGCCCCCGTTTGAGCCCTTCCCCCCCCCCCCGAGGTAATTGCCCCCCTCCCCCCCCTCAAGGCAGCCCGAGGTGCCGGAGGAGGAAACTTTTGTTTTGCAGGTTCAGGAAATTGTTCCCTTGTTTTCCCCCGTGTCAAAGGAAATCCTATAAAGTTTTATGGAGCTTATTGGCTCTCTCCCGGCGTTTGTTTTGCGCCCGTAAAAAAAAAAAAAGAAAAAGAAAAAGGAGCTTGGCAGGAGCGCGGGCGGGGCCGCCCCGCGTGTGCGCGTCTGGGTGCGGGGGGAGGGAGCCAGAAAATCAGAGGTTAAAGCCCCTTTTATGCAAATCCCGGCGCGGGGACCCCCCCCCGGGGCTGCCCACGAGTGGGGTCGGGAGGGGAAGGAGCCGGGGGAGGGGTGGGGGGGGGTCGCCTGCGTGGGGAGGGGGCGCGATGGGGGGTTGTGGAGCCCCCCCCGCGCCTCCTCCATATGGTGGAGGGTCCATCTGGAGCCGAGCGGGGGCCCCCGGGATGGAGGGGGGGTGGAGGGGTGGAGGGAGGGATGGAGGGAGGGATGGATGGAGGGAGGGATGGAGGGAGGGATGGAGGGATGGAGGGATGGACGGAGGGATGGAGGGATGGACGGACGGACACCCCACGGAAGGCGCGTTCCCCCCCCCATGTGTTCCACGTTAGGCCCAGGCAGAAGAGAAAAACCTGGTTTTTTTTTAATAAATAAATAAATAAACATATAAAAATCAAGGAGGGAAGCGCAGCCCCTCCCCTCCCCCGCAGCCTCTCCCCCCCCATCCCGCTCCAAGGGCTGCTCCCCTCTGGAGAAGGGGGTTCCTCAGGGCCCCCCTCCCCCCCACAGCCCCCCCCGCGCCCCCCTCCCCATCCCAGTCACCTCCAGTCGGGCACTGGGACCTCCTTCCCGCGTCCGACCTGCAGCGAGAGGCGACGGCCGCGAGATTTTGGGGGCAAAAATCATTTTATCCCGAGTATACGTTGGGGAGACGGGAGGGGGGAGGAGAGAGGAACAGAGAGAGAGAGAGAGAGAAGGTAATTTTAATCCCATATTCCTATTAAAATGCCATCTGCCAGGCGCGGACACCAGCCTGGAATGAAAAGCCTGAGAGGAATAAAGATTAAAAAGTCCGAACCGGCCCAGGGAGCAGCTCACCTTCCTCAGGGCCCAGCCAGAGCTGCGGCACCAAATTTTAAGAAAAAAAAGCCCTTTTCTCCCCTTTTGCCATTCTCTGGGAAATAGGAAAAGCAGCACGTACCTTTTCCAGGGGTTAGGGGGAAGGATGCTCTAAGATCATCCCTTTCCTCCCTCCCGAAACCTGCTTTTTAAGAACATAAATAAAGAGCAGTGCGTTCCAATAAATCAATACCAAAGTAGCAAGAGGAGCAGGAGCTGCTCCGAAGGCGGGGAAGGAGCACAGGGATATCCGCCAACTTTGGGTGCATTTCCCTGTTTATTCCATACGACAAAACAGAAGTTTCATCGGCCCTTTTGGCGGCTGAAACGACAACTAATAAATAAATACACCGAGGGCACCGCTGGGGGAGAAAGGGGGGGAGAAATGAAAGAATTTACTGCCGGGGACCGACTTTAGACAGAGATGTACAAAAGGGGGTTCGCCTCGGCTGCCTTTAATAGATATTCGAGCATTCAGCAGATCCACACCAGTCACGCCACAAATAAATACACAGTGATATCGAGCCCAGAGGTGGTTTCGCCCCCCCCCTCCCCCTCCCGAGCTGCACTTTCCTAACCCCCCCCAAAAAAAACCAAAAATTGATCGGAGGATTCGCGCGAAAAACGGGGTGTTCGCCGCCCTCCCCCCCCCTCCCCTCCCCACGGCCTCTTTTGTACGCAAATAATAATAAAATTACGCGGCGAAACATGGAAATATCCAAATATATCCAAATATCCCCCCCCCCCCGAGGCCACTCCGACCCCTCGCCGGGGGTTTTCAGGGCGCCTTTGGGGTTTTTAGGGTGCCGAACGCCAGAGAGGGGCAACATTTCCCCCCTTGGGCGCCAGAGCATCTTCCCGGGGGCGATTCCAGCCCAGCAGAGCAGCAATTCCCGGCTCCATCAGGAGCAGAGCGCCAGGCTGAGACTTCACCAAACTTAGTGCCTTTGGGGCGCTTTTTTTTTCCTTCCCCCCCTCTTTATTTCCCTTTTTTTCTCTCCCCCTCTCCTCCTTCTTCACCGGCCCTTTTTCACGCTTTTCCTGGGAATATCGCGATTTTTGGAGGTGCCGCGACCCGGTGTTGTGGTTTCTTTTTTTAAGCCTTTTTTTTCCGCCCTGCTTTTTGTTCGGCTGGATGGTTTTCCCCCCAAAGAGCGCACAGGTTCGGACACTTCGTAACAGCCCAAGGACAGAGACACGAAATTGCTGCGCGAACACAAACGGGGTTGTCGGTTTGTTGAGGAGGTTTTTTTCCCTCTCCTTTTTGCATATTAATAAGAGATTTCCTTTGTCTGAGGGATTTGTGAAGGGTACGGACCAGAGTCCATCCAGCAGCTCCCTCCCTGCCCACCCCAAAATCCAAGTTTCCTCGAGGTCGCTTCCGCCAGAAGCGATGGAAAACACAAATTAAAAAAAATTAATAATATTAATAATCATTAAAAAGAAAAAAAAAAAGGCAGGGGAGCCCCCCCCAGACCTCCTGCAATCGCACCTAAAGAGCCTCTTTGCTTTTCAACTTGGAATCTTTCTTCCACTTCATCCTCCGGTTCTGAAACCAGATTTTGATTTGTCTCTCGTTCAGGCAGAGGTTGTTGGCGATCTCAATGCGCCTCCGCCGCGTCAGGTATCTGTTAAAATGAAATTCTTTCTCTAGTTCCAGAGTTTGGTAGCGGGTGTAGCTGGTTCGGGAGCGTTTCCCATCCGTCTCTGGAGGGGGGGAAAGAAAATAAATTCAAATAAAGAGGGAAGGGACACGGCACGAAAAGCCAGAGCGGTTCTGGAGGGATTTGGATTTGTTTTATTGGTATTATTGCCATCGCTGTTTTTCTTTTTTGAACAAATAACCCGTCACAAAATCTCGAAGGCACAGAAGTTTCCCGGGGCTTTGGGCACGCGGGGAGCGAAGGAGCCTCAAATCCTCCACTCCCCAACACCTTCGGCCCCCGAGTCCCCCCTTCCTCCCCTCCCAAAGCCCGGATCAAACACCCGGAGATGAGCCAGGGGTGAACCTGTTTCCTCCCGGACAATAAGGAAGTGTACAAAGCAGGCAAAGATCTTTTCGGGGGGGAATCTTGTCCTTTTTATTATTCCCCCCCTCCTCTCAGCCCTGGGAAGGCGGAGGGGGGAAAATCTCTCCACGTTTTCCCTCCACCTTCGCCTCTGGTGTCTTTTCTTTCCCTTTTTTTTTATTTCCCCCGGCTCACCCTCAAAGAACATGTGTATTTCAAGTTATTTTTAACCCCCCCCTTCCCCAAAAAAATGGAATATTGCCTTTTATACACGTTTTGTTTCTATGATCCAATTATGCCGTCATAAATTTGGGCGTATATAGCCTCTAAGCCTTTTAGTGGACAGTTTTACGAGCAATTGATGCCTTAGTCGTAAAATTTACGACCTCAGGTTTTTTATTATTTGCCCCGTATGGCCTATAAAAACCCAAGGCAAAAAAAAAAAAAGGGAAAAAAAAAAGGGAAAAAAAAAAGATTAAAAAAAAAAGGGGAAAAAAAAGGGGGAAAAAGGTGGAGGGAAAAGAAGGTGGAGGGAAAAAAGGTGGAGGGAAAAAAGGTGGAGGGGAAAAAAGGTGGGAAAAAAAAGGGGGGGAAAAAAGGTGGAGGGAAAAGAGTGGGGGGAAAAAAGGTGGGGAAAAAAATGTGGGGAAAAAAAAGTGGGGGGAAAAAAAAAAGTGGGGAAAAAAAAAAGTGGGGGGAAAAAAATTCCTGCCAAACAAACAAAAAGAAAAAAAAAACCGGAGAAGCGAAAAGTTGTTTTTTACCATGGCTCATGTGCAGCTTGGTCATCCAGGGGTAAATTTGCGGCGGTTGCTGCTGCTGCACTTGGGGTCCTCCTTGCTGCGCCGTTTGCACGGGCTCGGCTTTGATTTCCGCCGCGCTCCGGGCTCGCTCCTCCGGCGGCGCCGTCCCGCTCCTGGCCCCGCACATCCCGGGCTTTCGGGCCGCCGGGCGCTCCTCGCTGCCCGCGGGATGCCCCGCGGGCCCCAGCGCCGGGCACGGGGGTCGCTCGGGGGCGGCTCGGGGGGTCCCCGCCATGGCCGAGCCGCCCGGGGAGGTGGGCGAGGGGAGGGGGCCGCTCAGCTCCGAGCCGCTCGAGCGGTACCTGGGCGGCTCGACCTCGCCAACACTTCCATAATTTCCATAACTTTGCATGGAATAGGCAGCAACGGGGGGACTTGGCTTGTAAAACGAGTTGGCGACGTAAGAACTCATGGCGGAGGAGTCGTGGGGGGGTCGGGGGGGGGGGAAAGAAAAATACAAAAAGGGAAAAGAAAGGGGGGTAGGAAAATTTAGAAGAGGGGGATTTTTTTTCTTGCCCCCTCTTTTTAATCCCCTTTTCCCCTTCCTTTTTTTGCCCCCTCTTTTCGCTTCTTTTTCTTCTTTTCCCCCTCTTTATTCTTCCTTTTTTTCTTCCGTTCTCCTCTTTTTCCCCCCTCTTTTTTCCTCTTTCCTCCCTCCTTTTATCCTTCTCTTTTTCTTCTTTTTATCTCTTTTTTCCTCTTCCCCCTTCTTTTCCCCTTTTCCTCCCCTTTATCCCCTCTTTTTTTTTTTTTTGTTGCCGTTTTGTTTTCCCTTCCCCTTTTTCTTTTTCCTTCCCTTTTTCTTTTCCTTTTTTTCTTTTTTTTTTTTTAAACCTCTTCGCTTAAAGGGGGGGGTTGATTTGTGGCCCTTTTGAAGTTCAGGGCTGCGCGCGGCGAGGAGGGGAAGGGGAAGGGGGGGGGCATTTTATCCCCTCCTAAAAGTGCAGAATTTATAGGTGGGGATTCTTCGCCCCTTTTTAATTTTTTTTTTTTTGATTCCCCCCTTCTTCTTCCTCCCCCTGCCCAAATATGGGATATTTAAGTGTTGTCACGTGAGCGGCGCCGGCCACTCATCAATTTGCGCGGCTGACCCCGGGCCGGGTTATTGATGGGCGCCCGCGGAGGGGCCCGCGGGGGGTGCGCGGGGGCGCGCGGGCGGAGCGCGCCGCGGGACGGCGAGGCGGCAGCGGCACCTAGTGCTCCTCCGCGGCACCGCACCCCCCCGCGCAACCGCCCGCGCCCCCCGACATCCCCCCCGCAGCCCCCTGCCACCTCCGGGGGGCTCGCGGTTCCCGCAATGATTCCGGGGGTTTAATTTATTTATTTATTTATTTCGCTTCTTTCCCCCTCCCCTCACGAGTATGGGAGAGTAAAAGATCCGAATAACCAATTCAAATAATTAATTAAAACATCGCGGGGTCAGCTCGCCAAAAAAAAGAAGACAAGAGAAATGACACGTCGGTGTTTCGATTGACGGCGGGTGTGTGCCCGCCCCCCGCGTCGCCTCCGCGACGTTTTTAATTTTCTTTTTCATTTCACTTTGAATTTTCCGGGTGTGTTTTTTTTTTTTCTCTTTCTTTTTCTTTTTTTTTTTTCTTTTTTTTCTTTTTTTTTCTGTTTTTTTTTTTCCTTTTTTTTTTTTTTTTTGCCGCCGGCGCGAGGGGGAAAAAAAAAAAAAAAAATCGCCTTTCCCGCAGCGTTCACCGAGGGGGTTTTCGCTCCTGCTCCTGCGGGGGCTGCTCCTCCCGTGGCAGCTCCTCCAATGCGCCAAAGTTTACATTCCTGGTACCTTCTTCTTCTTCTCCCCCCCCACCTCCGCCTTTCTTTTTTTTTTTTTTTTTTTTTGGGTGTTTTTTTTTTTTTCTCTTTTGGTGCAATTTATTGCTGGCAGGAGCCTGGATCTTCCTTGTCCGCCCCTGGCTGCACAAACCAGCCCCGCTCTTCAAAGGGCGAGGCGGAGGGGGAAATAAATACCTTCCAAAAATCCCAATTTCCAGCCCCGCCGGGGTGAAGGGGGTGAATTCAGGGGGGCGGGGGGAGGGGGGGCAGCGCAGCCCGACCCCCCCCGGGCCGCTCCGGGCTCCGAGAGGACCTTTCCGAGCACGTTTCTCCCTCTCTTCCTCCTCCTTTGAGCCGCCAGAGAAAGCCCCGAGGGCTCCGGGGGTTCCAGCTCGTCCTCCCTCGGCTCATATTTGGGCGCTCGTGGAGATGCTTTGAAATTTGGTCGCTTTGGGCTTGTCGGGGGTGGGGGTTTATCCTGTTTTTTGGGCTGGGGGGCGAAATTCCAGGCGTTTTCCACCTCCTGCTCCCTTGGCCAGGTCGCTGCCCCCTCGCCGAGCTCTCGGGCTTCTCCTCGCCGGTGCTTTTTTGGCTGTCGGGGTCGTCGCTTTCCTTGTTTTCTTTCGTTTTAAGAGAGATTTATTATTTTTTGTTCCGTCTTTCCTGCGCTCTGCACGAGCCGCCTGCGCCTTCCAGGCTGGAGACGAGTAAAGGATGGGCGGAAAAAAAAACCTCCCCGGGCTGCTTGTTTTTTTGAAAATTATCATTATTTCCCTGTTTTGTTGGGGTTTTTTTGTCCTTCCTGGTTTACAGCCACTCAAACACCGAATCCTGGTCGTTTCCTTCAAGCTCTTGAAGGGGACTGGGTCGCTCCCAGGGATTTATCATCCCTGGCTCAGTGTTACCTACGGAATTCCCAGCAAATATCACAGCAGTGACAAAGAGACGAGCAAAACGCAGGGTTTGGGTGGGTTTTTTGGGGTTTTTTTTGGTTTTTTATCCAGCCTTTGCAGCGGTTTATCCGAGCCTGCCATTCCACAGCAGCGGGCTTTGCTTTCCCAGCGTTATATCCACGATTTCCGAGCTCCTAAGGATGAGGTTCTTGGATTAAAAAAAAAAAAAAATGACTCTTCCCCCCCCCCAATTCCCCGGAAAGGTTTTATTGGGTTGAAATAAGTCGGGGAGGAGGTGAGGGAGAGGCGGGAGGGGGGAAACGGGTCCTTCCGCAGAGCCGGGGGATTCTCAGCTCGGCAGAAGAGCTCGAACGAGACCAAAAATAATGGCGAGAAGAACCATTTAAAAATAAATAAATAAATAAATAAATAAATAAATAAATAATAAAATCGAAGCACAACCTTTGCCCTGGGGGGTTTTGGCTCGAGGAGGGAGCAATAAGAAATATATACTGGTTTGAACTTTGGAAATCCATTTTTAATCATGAAGCGAGAGGTATGGCATAGATTCCTGATGCCACCGAACAATACAGTAACAAGACTAATCCAAGGAGACAAAGCAAAATGTAATTCCCCCCTCCCTTTGCTTTTTTTCTTTTTTTTTTTTTCTTTTCCCTTTCCTTCCTTTTTTTTTTTTCTCTTTTTTTTTTCTTTTTCTTTTTCTTTTTTTTTTTTTTTTGGAGCACTCTTGGAGGAGCAGGAGGGAGGAAAAGGAGAGAGGGAGCTGATTTTCAGGAACAACACACAGAAGAGAAGTGAACTTTTCTAACAGGCTGTTCTCGACCACAGAGAAAGGTTTCGACTGAAGCTCAGAGGCCGTTCTATAAACTTTTTAAAAATAATATTCAGATTTTATTAAATACTCGACATAGTCCTCTGGACGTGACTTTATACATGAGAGGGCGTAACACAAGATTTTTTATTTCTTTTTTTTCTTTTTTTAAAGGTTTTTTTTTTTTTCTTTTGTTTCTACCGCTATAGAACTCCATTCACTTTTATACCGTGGAACATTACAGTGCTAAACATAAATATAAATACAGGTACCACAAACACAGTTAAAAATATTCACACAGAAACTGTCACAGTTTGTAGTATGCGGTGATGAGCCCAGGTAGCTGCTTAAATACAAGGAGGACGCTCTTGGAGAGGCGAGATTTGGGTGGAAGGAGCTTTTTTTTTTTTTTCTTTTTTCCTTTTTTTTTTTCCTCAGGGAAAATCAGATTATTTTTTTTTTCACCGGGGGGGGGAGGAAGAATTGCTCTGGCTGGGGACTGGGGGGGGAGGAGGAGGAGGAGGAGAAGCGACTGGGCAGAGTCCGGGCCGGCAGAGCGGAGGGTGGCTGCCCAATTTGGGGTGGGGGGAGGCAGGAAGGGGGAGTGTGCGGCTGGGAACAGTTCTCATCCCGAGGCAGATAAATAGGCGATGGCGGAGATGCGTGTGCGGGGTGGGGGTCACCGGAGAGAGCGGGGAGGGGGGTGGGGGGCCACATTTCCACCCACCTCAGACATTATTGTTTCACCTCCCCCCTCATCATTATTATTATTATTATTTACTCTTTTTTCCCTTTTTTTTGTCCTTTTTTTTTCCTTTTTTTTTTTTAAAGTAGCCAAACATTGTGCCAGTGATAAATAGGGGGGAGGGGGGGGTGGGAAGGGGGGGGTCGCAGCGTGTGTGTGTGTTTGGGGGGGGGTCCTGCCGCCGAGCTGTCACTTCTTCACTCCTTCTGCTTCTCCTCCTCTGTCTCTTCTCGCTTCTCCTCCTTGGCCAAGCTGTCGGCGGCGGCGGCGGCCGCCCCCCCCTCCCGCCCCGGAGAGCGTGGAACTCAAATTACTCTCTTTTTTCCATTTCATCCGCCGGTTCTGGAACCAGATCTTGATCTGCCGCTCCGTCAGGCAGAGCGCGTTGGCGATCTCGATCCGCCTCCGCCGGGTCAGGTACCGGTTGAAGTGAAATTCCTTCTCCAGCTCCAAGGTCTGGTAACGGGAATAAATCTGGCGGCCCCGCCGGCGGTCGGCCCCGTAACCGACTCCTAAGGATGCCGAGACAAAACAGACTAAAAATCGTCAGCCCCGGAGAACGGCGGCGGGGGGGGAAACACCCGCACCCCGCGCAGCCCCCTCCGCCCCCGCGCAGCCCCGCGCCCGCCCCGCTCCTCCTCCCCCCACCCGCCCCCGGCCGCCTTCCTCCCCCTCCCCACCACCCCCCTCATTGAAAAAAAAAAAAAAGAAAATTAAAATAGCCCTATTTCTTTTTTTTTTCTTTTTATTTTTTTTCTTTTTCTTTTTTTTTCTTTTTCTTTTTTTTTTTCTTTTTCTTTTTTTTTTCTTTTTCTTTTTTTTTTTTTTTTGGGTGATTAAATTAACCCTGTGCTCGCAGCCCTTTTCTCCCGGGGCATTTTCCTCCCGGAGGTGCTGCTGCTTTTCCTACACCACCCCCACCGCCCCCCCAGCCCCACCGCCGCCCCAACTTCTTTTTCCCACCTTATTTCTGCCAATCGGGGGGATTTGGGGGAGCCGGGAGAGGGGCGGCGGGGGTCGCAGGAGGGGAGGGGGGGGAAGTGGCAGCTTCCCCCCGGCCCCTGCTCGTGCGGGGAACCCGCCGCCACCGCACTTCCCGCACCCGTCATTAAAACTTATTTTTACCCCGGTAATATTTTGTGCTTAACTCCCGAGCAGAGCTCGCTGCACTTTATTATCGATATTTTACACTCTCGAAGTCTTTTAATTAGAAAGAGCATAACAAGCCATATTTGCTTGCAACAACTTAACAAATAAAAGGCCTGTAGCTGCAACTGTGAAGGAGCTATATTATTGTTTTTATGGGGCCATAAAAAGTCGCTCAGCCTGTTCTGCTAGGGAGAAGGTCGTAAAGATGGTTCAGTTTATTTAATTTATATCTCCGAGCTGTAAAACTTACCACTGTGGGAGTTCATACGCTGCATCCAGGGGTATATTTGAATGCTAGTTTTTTGTTCTTGCGAAGTGTTCCTGTTTTGGTCACTGGTAAAATCCTGTGCGATTGATGTCTGTGTATTATGTCCCATAGAATTTTGCCTGCAGCTAGAAAGCATGTCTTTTTCTTGGTAAAAAGCATTAGATCCATAGTCATAAGGTCCTCGGCTGGAGCTAAACACAACATTATCTTGCGGTGAATAAAAAGGAGAAGAATAAATCCGGTTTTGAGCAACGGCTGCTCCATAAGTAGAAAAATGCCTGACAGGGTCATAGGCAGTTGAATTGAGGGCTACGTTGGGAAGCACCTCTTGGCCACTGGTTAGATGGCAGGATAAAGATGGGTTTGTAAAATAGGAATTCATATCGTCCTCTATACCTGGCTGTGTGATTTCTTTAATATTTATTTCTGTCTCCAGTTTGTAGTCTGAACTAGATTGTTATAGGGAAGGCTCTGCTCCAGGACAGACAGAATGACACAGTCAGCTGACCCGGGGGGAGCCAATGGGGAGGCGGGTGTCAAAAAGGGAAAAAATTGCTTTTGCTTCTCTTGATTCCCTAGTTGAAACTAAGTGGGCATGGAAAGTAAGTCCTGCACCCCCAAACCCCCCCCAGCACCCCCGGGGGGCCGGGGCGCGGGGGGGCTGCGGCGGGAGGGGAGCGCTGCCCGAGGCAGGGCTGGGGGTGCTGCCCGGGGGGCTCTCGGAGGGGGTGGGGAGGGGGGGGGAGGCTGGAGAGGCGCAAATTTCTTAAGCCAGGCTTAACTTTTCCTTCCCCCCCCCCTTCCCCTCCTTTCCCCACTCTCACCCCCTTTTTTCCGCTGCTGGACGCCGGGGTTTGGGAGCACCGGCCGCGCTGTTTGGCGTGGGGTTTTTTTTTTTGCTGCTCGTGTTTGGCTTGTTGATGTTTTCTTTATTATTGTTTCAAAGAAATGTTTGCTTAATATCTCGTAATAAAATAGCTCAGAATTCACAGCAATAAATCTCAGACGTCCACAGAATATTAAGCCATAAATTACCCTCCTTTTTTTTTTCCCTGTTTTTTTTTTTCCCCTCTTCCCTTCTTGTTCTCCTGTAGCACTGGTCAATATTCTGGAATCAAACGGTTGTGTTCCTGATGAGAAAATATTACATAAAGAGAGAGGGGGGGAAAACATGGCGACTTCTGAATTGATAACGTGTTTCGGAGCCTTCTCAAAGTATGTCTTGGGGAGGGGAGGGGGGAGGAAAACAAAAAAAAAAAGGACATTCAGCAGAGCAACACCCAACATTGCAAACTCACGTTAGCCTGGAAGTTGGATTTCTCCTCCAGTTTGACATTTCTCCCCCCCCTCAGACGCTTCCCTGCGAATTTTTAATGCTGGAGGATATTTACATTTTCGACAACAACTACAACAACAGCAGGAAAGGGAGGGGGGGCGGAAAGAAGGGGGGGAAAAAAGAAGATTTGTGGTTGTAAAGGGGGAGCCTGAGCTGGGGACAAAACCTCGTGTGTGTGTGTGTGTGTGTTCGCAGCAATTTAGAGTTGCAGATATTTCCAGCTGATTGGGAAACTTCTGCTGCGAATATTTAGGCAGATGCGAAGGGGGATTATATTCTGCCTTCTCTGGGTGGATTGCACCTAGGACTAATTGAAATGAAGGCAGCTAATCTCATTTTCATTTCAATCTGGAGCCATAAATTGCCCCTTAAACGTAAAACATACCTGCTGATCTGTAAATATTGGGAGGTATCTTTATCAGGCTCGCTATTTAAAAATTCCATCATGGCAGGGGAGCCCCGGCCTCCTCTCTGGTGTCTCTGTGTGTGTGTGCTGGGTTTTTGTTAAACCTCCGTCGTGTCCACGCTGGGATTTAAACGTGAAGGGTGCGGGGGCCTGGGGAGAAGGAAGGGCTGTGGGTGCCCCCTCAGATTCCAAACTCAGGGCGTTTGTTTGTCTTGCTCCCCATCAATGGACTCAATTCCTTTTTATTTTATTTTTTTTTTTTTAGCGACGTATCCCTAAAAGACTTTAGCTGACAAAGAAGGGCAGGGGGGTGTGTGTGTATATTTTTCCCCCAGCTATAACAGGAACCCGGATGCCAACGGATTTTATGCTCTTTTTCCTCTGTGTAACAAAGCAAAGTAATCAATGGTAGCAATAAAACCATAAACGAGACTACAACTGAAAAAAAAAAAAAAAAGAAAAACCCCAAACGCAACCAAACCCTCGTGTATTCATCTTCTATAACGCTCAGGCTTCCCCCGAGTGTCACCAGGGGAAAAAAAAATAAAGTTTCTGAGCGAAAAGGAGCTGGGGCAGCACCTTCTGTGGGCTGAGTCCCCTCTGGGGTGGGGAGCTCAACTCCCACCTTGGGCTGCCCAACTTGGAGCCCGCCCGGTGCGGGGATCTCACACTCATGGCCATGGGGAAAGAATTCCAGGCATTTTTCCCCGACCCTTCCCACCCCTTTCTCTCCCCCCCACCCCAAAGAAAAAAAAACCCAACCAACCCTTCGCTTTGCTTTCGTTTCCCTTTTCCCCCCTCGCCCCCTTTCCTGAGAGTGGAATCAAGGAGAGCGCAAATATTTGGGAGGGAGGGGGAAAGAAAATTACATTTAATACATTTAGGATTTCTCTTTTTTTTTTTTTTAACTCCCCCCGCCGGGACGTGGAACCCCCAGCCCGGGCAGAGGAGGGATTTGGGGAGCCAGGGAATGTGGGAATGCCAGGAGCCCGTGGGCACACGTCCCTCCTGGGAAACCCACGCGTGCCAGGGGCACTTGGGCACCACGAGAGCTGCGCCCAGATATTAAAAAAGGGTCCAGGGAATGGCTGGAGGGAGAGGAGGATGGATGGATGGACGGATGGATGGATGGAGGGATGGATGGATGGATGGAGGGATGGATGAGGGCTCTGCAGTTATTGGCGTGTTGTCTCGACCTTATGTATTGCTCACGGCCCGCTGTAATTTGGCGAGTAAATTAAAAGTAGCTACAGCTGGCTGGGCTGGACCTTTGCGAGGGCAGATTGACGGGGGGAGCTGCACCTCTGCAAGGGCATTTACACCCCGCCAACCTTGCCAAAGTTTCCAGGAGTTTCTCCAAGGGCTTCTTCCGGGGGGTTATTTTTCCTTTTATTGACTATTTTTATTTTTGATGTTATTATTTTTTGTTATTCTCCTCGTTACTCTCCTTGTTATTCTCCTTTTTATTCTCCTCGTTATTCTCCTTTTTATTCTCCTCGTTATTCTCCTTGTTATTCTCCTTGTTATTATTTTTGTTATTATTTTTGTTGGGGTTTTCTGGTGGTGTTGTTGTTGTTGCTTCCCTCTTCTGTTCTTTCTTTTTCTTTCTCCCCCTTCCCTTTTTTTTTTTTTTTTGTATAGGTGCTCGGGGCTGTTGTATCGAGACCTGTGTGATAACCGTGTGACTGGGAGTCGAGAAAGTTAAGTGTTTTATTACTTCTCTAAACAGAGGGCAAGTCTTAAAAGTCTGGTCGATTTATAGTGAACAGAAACCAGCTGCCGTAAAGAAACTTAAAATAGAATCCTCTCCCCACGCTAAAATCCAGGTTTCTGGGGAGAAAAGGGGAGAGAAGGAGGAGGGGGCGAAAAAAAAATACAGCAGAACCACCCCAAAAGCTCCCGCAAACCCAACTGAGACGTCATTAAAGTGGGTTTTACTCCTCGCAGTTCCTCAGCCTCACGTTTTGAGTGCACTGGACGTGTGGGTTTTATTTTTTTTTCGGATCCACCATTGATATTTTCTAGCAGTTTGGGGATTTCTCGAAAGTATTTCATCAAAGACATGTCACTACCCGAAAGGTATTTATATTTTAACTTCCCCCCCCCACGAAAACACGGCGAGGGAATATGTGGGGCGCTTTCTGGTTAAATTGGTCTGCAAACAATTATGTAAACTCATCAGCAGAAGCAAGAACAGATGTTTTATTAAAAGTGCTACACAGCAGTAGAAATATGTACAAGTCTTCGAGTAGCTCTTTAATAGGAGTTGCTCTTTGTTCCCAGAAAAGAAAAGCGCCCATAGAAATCTGAAATAACGCTCACCACTCATATTCCCCCCCTTTTTATTCCCACCACCCCCCCCCCCGAGGCTCACACGGAGGAGGGGGGCGAAAAAAAATAATAAATAAATAAGAAAAACCAACAGAAAGAGGCCAAAAAAAAAAAAGAAAAAAAAAAATCCGCGTCGGGAGATTTTCCCTCCCCCCCCCTCCTCCTCCTCTCGCAGCTATAATTAGCGAATTGATGAACTGATTTAGGGGGAAGAAAAAAAAAAAAAAGGCTAAAAGACAAGAAAAAAAAAATAAAAAACCCCTGAAATAAGTGGCGCTGCGATGCCAACACATGTGTTTTCTATCCCTCAGTAATTACTGAAAGGAAACAAATCCCAATCGGTGTCCCCCCCGCCCCTCCCTCCCTCCCCGCACACCCCGCTACTGGCGACACGCTGCGCCCGGGCCCGGCTCCTCGCAGGCATTTTTGGGGAGGGGGGGGTCGGGGGGGTCCCTCTGCCCTCCACACGCGTCCCCCCACTCGGGGGGAAACCCGGGGGTCCCCCCCAGCCCGCGGGGGGGGTGGGGAAGTGCCATTTCTCGCCCCCCCCTTGCTTAAAATTCAAATTATCCGAGCAAAACCAGAGGGGGTTTGGGGGTTTTTTTTTGGCGTGAACTGCTGTAAAAACGGCCCTTCGGGGGGATCCACTGAGGAGGGGGCACCCCTGCTTTTCCCCACTCCCCCCGCCCCCCAAAAGGCGCGCACCCCCCGCCCGTGCGGGACACGCGCGTTCCCGCGCCCCCCCCCCCCGAACCCCCCCGCCCCGCGCGCTCCCGTCTGATTAAATCCCCGCAGCTCCTCGAGGTAAATCCGGGCGATGCCATTAAAAGGCTTTTTATTTCAACTGATTTCCCCTCGTATCTCACATCTCGGCCTTTCCCTCCCTCCCCCCCCCTCCCTCCCCGCTCTTCCCTTTTCCCTTTTTTTTTTTTATTTCCCCCTCTCTTTTATTTATTTATTTATTTATTTATTTTTTTAACTTGACATTTCTATGGCGCGCGCGAGTCCTAATTATTTATTTGGGGGCTTTCACCGGGAATTTATCCCTGCTCTTTTCCAACCGGGTTTTCCCGGTCAAACGTTGTTACCCTCTCTTTTATTTATTTTTTTTTTCCCTGTAAATAACGCTTTGGGGAAAATTAATAAAAAAATAAATAGGGGATGACAGCACACAAAAAAAAAAAGTAAATAAAGGGGGGGTAAGAGGAGAAAAAGAACCCACTGGGGGAGGTTTATTTACCTCTCCCCCCTCCCCAAGCCTGGAGTGGCCGCATTGTTTTGGAGCCGTCTCCGTTCTCTGTAATTACAACCCCGCAGCCTGAGCGACTCTTAATTAAAAAAAATATCTGAAATAATAATAAAATCAAAAAAAAAAAAAAAAGAGATGAAATCTCTCCTTCCCCCCGAATTACTTCCCTTCGGAGCTGGATTTTCAACTCTTTAAAACTCTCTAAAGCTGCAGACGCCGCGTGGCAGAGGGTGGCCTGTTTGCCAGCTTCATTTGCTAATTAAAAGGCGTTTTTCTGCCCCGAGTTGCGCCGAGCCACAAGTAGCGAAAACCCACATTTTTTCGCCCCATCTCTTCCCCAGCGGAGGGGCCGCAAAAAAAACCCAAAACCCCACAACCGGCGTCGTTCCTGCTATTTAATTTTATTTTTTTTTTAAATTTCCACTCCCCGCAACTCCCTTTTATGGTTTTTTTTTTTCCGCCCTAGGTGAATAAAGGGGAGTTTTTCCCACCCTGGGCAGAATCGCCCAGACGAGTCATTTCTTTGCTTTTTCCTATTGATTTTTCCCCCCTCCCCAGCGTGGTGGTGGAGGGGAAATGGCCTTCAACATGTTCTTGTTGCTTTGATTTTTATGCCGGGAGTCGCTTTAAGGAAGTGCAGCAAAAGTTTAGGGCGAGTCCCTCCGAGTTGCGAAACCCTCGGCGCGCCAAAATATGGATTAGAATAATCAGCATTATAATAATAATAATAATAAAGGGGGGGGGAGAGAAAAAGGGGGTTTCTCTCGCTCGTAAAAAAAAAAAAAAAACAAAACCACAAAATACAAAAAAAACCCTCTCGGTGGCTGCGAACGTTTGCAGGGGTTGGAAGGAGGGTGGGGGAAAGGGAAAGGAAAAAAAAAAGGGAATTCTGGCAATTGTCAAAACACATGTCTGGGAAGCAGGAAAGCGGGAGGTGTGCGGGGAGGAGAAATTAATCTGCTCCTGCTCCTGAAATTTATCCCTCCTCTTGCTGCCGAGCCTCCAAAGCCTTCTCGGACACTTTTAAAGTGGTTATTTTTTTAATTTTTTAAGCTTTTCCCCCGCGCCGGGGCTTTGAGTTCTCCAATATTTTAACGGGGAGGGGAGGGGAGTTGAGGGGGGGGTTGATTTATTTCATTATTTTTCTCCTCCCCAGATTTATTGGCGAAATCTCGGCCCCAACAAAAGGAGGGCGAGCGCCGAAAATCTCCCCGCGGGAAAAAAAAAAAAAAAAAAAAAAAAAGGGTCTTAAATTACGGAGGAAAAAAAAAAAAAAGAAGAAGAAGAAAAAAAAAGAAAAAAAAAAGAAAAAAGTTCAGAGCGGCGAAAAAAGCGGGGGGGGGGAGAATCTCCCCCCTCCTCTCCCCCCGCGCCGCCGCCTCAATTCGATTTAATTCGCTGATTAAACGCACTTCGGGATAAATGTCAGCGGCGCGAGGAAGGGGAGCCCCCCCCAAAAAAGCAAAAAAAAAATAAAATTTAATATTTTAAGGGCCATAAAACGGCGGAGAGGGGCTTTGTCTATAGGGGAGGCTGCGGGGGAAATTCCTGGTGGCTGCTGGGCTAAAAGGAGGGATAAATATGAGGAGGGGGTTTTTTTATTTAAGAGGTGCCAGGAAAATATCTTCTTTTTTTTCCCGGGCAAAACCTGCTCAGGTGGCAGGTAACAATTTCCCGGGGGAAAAAAAACAAACACAAAAATACCCCAAAACCCCAATATATAACCTGCCTTCCAGCTCGGAATAAATAGATTTTTATTTTATTTTATTTTATTTAAATGACTTTTTTTTTTTTTTTCCGCGGCGGAGCCAAAACGTTCCCTAAAAAAAATCCGGAAAATTAAAAAAGGGGCGAAAAGGTGCCGGCGGCGCCCGTGACGTCACGGCCACCGCGGCCGAGACTTTTGGGGGGGGGGGGGCAGAAAAATCCGCCAAAAAAGCGACTTTTTGGGCTTTTTTCCGATCTCTCTGAGTGTTTCTGTGGGGGGATCTGTAGGTGCGGGGGTGCCAGTCCTGAAACTGGGGGGGGTTGGGGTTAAAAAGGCACCGGAGTGGGGGGGTTATCACACTCCGGGGGTGAAAAATCGCCGTCATTAACCAGAGGCGGTTTTATCCTTTATCCTTTTTGCCGATCGGAGGCAAAGAAATTTAATCAGAGGTGGCTGGGAGAAAAAAAAAATAAATATATATAATCCAGGAAACAATAATAGTTGCCTTAATGACGGGGTTTTTTAGGGGCGATCACTTAGGCAGAATTAAACCATATATTTGGAGGCAGCCTCTTGAGCGCTTTGGTGAATTTATACATTTGCAGCGCCTTTAATCGAGCAACAATTTAATATTTCAGGATTTGCTTAAATACACTCATATTTTCCGGGGAGGGGGAAGCGCCGGTGCCGAGCTGACACGCCTTATCTGGTTTTATGAGTTCACGTCCATCGGGGTGATTTAAAGGCCGGGAAAGACGGAACGAAAGGGATATAATAAAAAAAAAAAAGAAAAAGAAAAAAGAAAAAAGAAAGAAAGACAAGCCCCAAATCCGCGCCTGGAAGGAGCAGAAAAGTGCAAGTGAGGAGTTACAAATGGCTTTGGGGAACTTGGGGAAAGTTTGGGGGCCGGGGGGAGCCGCAGGGCTCGGGGTTAAAGCTGCTACAACTTCTCGGGCGAGTAAAGCGATTTTTTTTTGAATTATTATTATTTTTTGAACGGCAGGAGAAGCTTTTTCAGGGCTTTGAGGGCTGAGGGAAGGGGGGGATTCTCTCGCTACCCCAATTTCTGGTCCTTCTCCCCCTCTTTCCTCAAACTCCCCCCCCTCTGTCGCGATAAAACCCGGACAGAGGGGGGAGGCCGAAAGCAAAATAAAATAACTGAAAGGCCCCGCCTGGGCCAGGCTGGCGAGTTTCTGTCACTTGGTGGCAGTATACAAAACAAGTAAACAAAAACCCGCCCAAATTTCCACCCTCCCAAGGCCGGGGGTCGGGGGGTCCCCACTTTATGGGACAACCCCCCCTCCCCTTCCCCAAATCCCGCTCGGCCCGGGCCCGGCGGGCGATTTTCGGGGCGGAAAGTTGAAGAGGTTCGGGTTTGGTTTTGTTGTTGTTGTGGGGTTTTTTCCCTTTTATTTTTCTTTTATTTTTTTATCCTTGCTCTTCCCCCCCCCTTTCTCTCCTCGTCCTTTTTTTTTGTTGTTGTTTTTGGGGGTTTTTCCCTCCTTCTTTTTTTTTTTAATTTTTTTTTTTTCTCCTCCCCGCCCCCCATTGAACCGCGGGCTCCTTTTAGTCGTGGGGACAAAGACTTTTACAGCCAAGGTGTGTCCCCCTGCGACAAAGGCGCCCCGAGCAGCCTGTCCCCTGCAGACTGTGTCCAGACACCGCAATTTCGGCGATTTCGCCCTTTTATTGTGTTTGTGTCTGGGGAGGAACGCGGGCAGGGCCGGCGGGGGGAGAGACGGGGCCGCTTTTCTCCTTCCTCCTCCTCAGCATCTTCCTCCCCCGCCGAGGTCACGCCGCTGCCCACCCCCCAAAAAATCCGCTCCTTCCCAGTTTCGGGGGTTTCTTCCCCCATTTCCTCGGGTTTATCCCCAAATTTCCAGCCCACGCCTCGGCTCCTCCTCAAACCGGGCTGGGAAAGGCCTCGGTATTTTAAATTTTATATCATTTTTAGCCCTGACCTCAGACACCGCCACCAATGAAAAATTGAGGGGGTTTCCTCCTTTTTTTTCCCTGATTCTTTTTTTCCCGCTGTGGGGATTAAACCCCCGCCAACAACAGCAACAAGACCTTCAACCGCCTCCTCCAAAAAATCAAACACTTAATCCCTCCATGATACGCATCATCTTTCCCCAAAGCGCGTTTCCCTCTCTATGACTAATTTTTAAAATCTATTCCCCCCTCTATGACTAATTTTTAAAATCTATTCCCCCCTCTATGACTAATTTTTAAATCTCCCCTCGCTTTTTTGTTTTGTTTTGGTTTTTTTTTTCCTCCTCTACACTCCGAGTTCTGCAAATTTCTATCTCGGGGATGGAAGAATTAAAAAATAAAAATAAAATTAAATTAAAAAGAAAGAACCCAACAAACCCCTTCGGCGCACAAAGCTCCCGGGAGAAAAACGGCGCCCACGAAATCGTATTTATTATGGAAATAACCACAAGAAAAAGATAAGGGCCGGCATCCCAAATCGTTGGGAGCTTCACCACCTCCACCGCTCGCACCGCCCGCCGGTGGCGGCTGCGCTCGGATATTTATAAATATTATCTGTTATTTCTGGTGGGTTTGGTTCAGTCGCTCCCCGAACGGAAATTCCTTCACACGCCAAGTTGGGAAATCGCTTCTTTCCTCATCGGTTCTTTGTAGTTACAGGGTTGGGTTTTTTTTCCGGGCTCTCCCAACGGCGGCGGAGTTGGGCTGATAAAACACCCACACGTTCTCGCGCTGTATTTAGATATATTTGACCGTAAGACGCTCCTGTCGAAGGCGAGATAAACGCCCACGCGCGGGGAAGATCCTATCGAGCGGCTTTATCTGGGCACGCACTCGAATAAAAACGTAAATCCTCTCCTTGCACAACTGTATTTACGTCCTTCCCACCTCGGGATAAACCCACCGTAAATAAATTAGGGAATCGCCATTGAAACTTGTTTTGTTTTTTTTTTTTAACCCCTCTGTACGTCCCTGATTTGATTTTTTTTATTTTTCTCCCTCCCCTCCCCGAGCTGTCGAAGAAAAATCTGGTCTTTCCTGAAAGACCAGACGTCACCAACACGTGGCGATTTTTCCTATAAATTGATGTTACGGGCACGAGCAGCGATTCGTTTCCTCCGGTTCAGACCGGGATTAAAAATAAATAAATAAATAAATAAATGAAAGAAAGAAAATAACAATCACATCTCGGAGAATATAAATCATTCTATTCCAGCCCCACATCCTAAAAACGCTTCTCAGCACCGCGAGTGTCTGAGGGATGACAGCACGTCAAGGCAAAGGAGAAAATCGATATATTTGGGAGTAGTTTCGGGGGGTTCCAGGCCTGGCGGAGGGAGGTTTGGGGCGGGCGGCGGCGGGAGCGGGGCTCGGGGAGGGCGAGCAGACGCATTTCAGTCTGAAAACAATAAAAGATCCCATTTCTGTAATCATGTGGTTCCAATAAACACTCATTGTTTGCTCATAAAATGTCTTTACGACTCGCTGCGGCGGAGCCTCCACACCACGGGATTTTCCCAGCGAACAAAACCAAGGCAAAACCGACTCTTTCCCCCTTTTTTTTTATCCCTCCCCCACATCCCCCTCCGCATCCCATCCCCAAAAACCTTCTATTCATTTCGGGCTGGGCAAACCCCGATAATCGGGGAAGGGCGCGCGTTGTGCGCGGGGCGGAGGCGGGATTTTAAAATTCGCTTTGGCGGGGAAGGGAAAAACAAAACCCGGGGAAGAGCCGGGTTTTGTTCGGCCGATAATTCCCGAGCCCGAAGGGCCCGGCGCGAGGAATTCCCAGATTTTCTCAAAAAGCAAAAAAGGGGAAACCAACTTGGGAAACTTGGCTTTTATTTTCTTCTCCTGCTTTTCCCCCCCTTCCCTCTCCCTCCCGGGCTTTTTTTTTACTTTTAATTCAATATAAAACAGCGCCACCAGAAACGTCCCCTCGCCCCCCCTCCCCTCCCCATCCCCAGAATTCCACAAACCGCTTTCTCTCTCGCGACCCTCTGGAAAATTAAAGCGGAGGAGGCCATTTTTTGTGTTCCAACCACCACAAAACAACAACAACAACAACAACAACATCAGCGACAACAAAAAAAAGGACCGAGGCGGAAAACCAGGAGCCCCCCCGGCCTCTAAATCAGAATTTTCACCCCAGAATCGCCCCTTCCACGGCCGGCCCCGCGGAGGAACCCCCAAAATCGCTTAGAATAAACCAGAAAATCGCCTCTCCCACCCCCCCCGGGATTTATTTCGTGTCCCCCCCTAAATATCGAGACACCCCAGGCAGCAAAAGCCTCGCTCGGCCACACCAGGAATCAGCTTTTTTTTTTAAAAAAAACGCGCCGGATTCGCTCGAGGAAAAGGGAAAAGAAAGGCGAGCTTTGGGGAGGAAATGAAGTCACTCCATTATGGATATTCTATATATTTCTATAGGCGCGGGGAGATGGCCCGGATGAGGTGATGGGTGGGGAGGTGGGAGGAAGGTGCGGGGTAGGTGGACGGGAGGGGAACAGGGGAAGGGTCACGGCTTTAAATCTCGCCCCTCAAACCCGAGGTAAAGTCGCTGAAAGCGGGGAGGGATGCGGGGAAAAATAATAATAATAATAATAATAATAATAATAATAATAATAATAATAATAAATTGAATTAAAGGGAAGGGGGGAAGGGACTGGCACGCAAATAAAAATCTAAAAGGCGACGCTGTAAAAAGCGCCTGGCG
The DNA here is from genome assembly GCF_036250125.1 of Pseudopipra pipra. Lineage (NCBI taxonomy): Eukaryota > Metazoa > Chordata > Aves > Passeriformes > Pipridae > Pseudopipra > Pseudopipra pipra. The sequence goes on from NC_087578.1 coordinate 490,616, forward strand.
GGAAGGGCTGAGAGCTCCTGGAAGTTGTTATTGGGGTTAGTTTTTTACGACGCGGGGCTGGTTTCAATCGCCCCTCGGCGAGAAGGGGGGGGGACGATTGCGGAAAACTCAATAAAATGTGTAAAACTCGAGAGAATCTGATAAAAGTCCAGAATCTGATAAAAGTCCAAATTCCCCCTTTGCCCCGGGGGAATTTTACCAAAGGTTTTTTTGGCCAAAAAAATAGAATAAATTAGAAAATAAAATTAAAAAAAAAAGTGTAGGAAAGGAGGAGCCCTCGGGGCGCAAAGAGTCGATGGTTAATCAGTTTAATATTAATTATTTAACTGGGGGGGGGAGGAATCGCAGCCTCGCGGAAAAGGCCGCGAGGGGAGGCCCCCGGGGGTGGAGGGGGGATGGATTGGGGGGGTTGGGGGGATGGAGGGAAGGGTTGGGGGGATGGATTGGGGGGTTGGGGGGATGCAGGGATGAGCTGGGGGGATGCAGGGATGGGTTGGGGGGATGGATTGGGGGGGCTGAGGGGATATAGGGATGGGTTGGGGGGCTGGAGGATGAGTTGGGGGGCTGGAGGATGAGTTGGGGGGTGGAGGGATGGTTTGGGGGGATGGATTGGGGGGTTGGGGGGATGCAGGGATGGATTGGGGGGTGGAGGGATGGGTTGGGGGGCTGGATTGGGGGGTTGGGGGATGCAGGGATGGATTGGGGGACGGAGGGATGACTTGGGAGGATGGTTGGGGGGGGATTGGGGGGACGCAGGGATGGGTTGGGGGGCTGGAGGGGTGGGTTGGGGGGATGGAAGGATGAGTTGGGGGTTGGATTGGGGGGGCTGGGGGGATGCAGGGAAGGGTTGGGGGGTGGAGGGATGGGTTGGGGGGATGGATTGGGGGGACTGAGGGGATATAGGGATGGGTTGGGGGGCTGGAGGGATGGGTTGGGGGGATGCAGGGATGGGTTGGGGGGATGCAGGGATGGGTTGGGGGGCTGGAGGGGTGGGTTGGGGGGACGGAGGGATGGGTTGGGGGGATGCAGGGAAGGGTTGGGGGGATGGAAGGATGAGTTGGGGGTTGGATTGGGGGGGCTGGGGGGATGTAGGGAAGGGTTGGGGGGTGGAGGGATGGGTTGGGGGGATGCAGGGATGGGTTGGGGGGATGCAGGGATGGGTTGGGGGGATGGATTGGGGGGGTTGGGGGGATGCAGGGATGGGTTGGGGGGATGCAGGGATGGGTTGGGGGGATGCAGGGATGGGTTAGGAGGTTGGAGGGATGGGTTGGGGGGATGGATTGGGGGGGTTGGGGGGATGCAGGGATGGGTTGGGGGGATGCAGGGATGGGTTGGGGGGATGCAGGGATGGGTTAGGAGGTTGGAGGGATGGGTTGGGGGGATGGATTGGGGGGGTTGGGGGGATGCAGGGATGGGTTGGGGGGTTGGACGGATGGGTTGGGGGGATGCAGGGATGGGTTGTGGGGATGGATTGGGGGGGTTGGGGGGATGCAGGGATGGGTTGGGGGGTTGGACGGATGGGTTGGGGGTGTAGGATGCTGGATTTGGAAGGGGGGGGGATAGAAGGGGGCGTGCGACTCCCGGCGCACACAATTAGCGGCGCAGCTCATTAATTACGGCCCCGCCGGAGCCCCACCCGCGCTGCGACGGGGCCGCCCCTCGGCGCATGCGCGCGTCCCCCCCCCCACTTATTTATTTATTTTCCCAGGAAAAAAGTTCGCCTTCGTTTTCCCCTCTTTAAACCGCCGCCTTATTTTTATTTTTTTTTTAAACCTTCCCCCCCTCTCCCTCCGACGAGCCCCCGAGACCCCCCCCTCCCCTCTCCCCATCCTTCCCCCCCCTCCCCCGGCGCCCCCCGACCCTTCCTCCCCGCGCCCCCCGAATGTGACATCAGCAACAGCAAATCCCATTTTTTTTCCTCCTCTCCTTTTTTTTTTTTTTTCCTTTTTCGCCTTTTTCTTTTTTTTTTTTTTTAACCCCGAATTAACCGCGTTTCTGCCGCCCCGCAGCAGCTTTCCCTCATATCCAAGCTACACCCCTCGCTCGCACAACGATGCATCATTATCCTTAACACCCGGGCTATGGATCATTAGTTACACATTTTAACCAATAAGGGAACACTTACCAGAGGCTCCTGTCTCCCCCTCTCCCTCTCTCTCACTCTCTCTCTCTTTTTTCTCTGTCTCTCCCTCTTTCTGATCCACTGACGCTGCAGCTCAGCTCCACAGAAACATTAAAAAAAAAAAAAAAAAGACGCCAAAAAAAAAAAACCACCTCGCTTTAAAAAAAAAAAAAAAACAAGGACGGAAACAAAAGCAAAACAGTTCTTCTCTGGTTGGGGAGAGGATGGGGGAAGCTGAAGGAGGAATCTGTCTCTCTCTCTAGGGTTGTTTTTTTTTTTTTTGGGGGCTTAAAAAAAAAAAAAAAGGTATTTACAACTGGTTGTGCCCCCTCATCATCGCATCCTGCAAAGGAAATGCATTGCGTTTTGCCCCTAGGGGTGGGGAATAGGAGGCGGCAACCAGACGCAGCAGTAAACTCATTAATGCCAAAATGCCCAAAGCAACCGAGAATTCCAACCCCAAGGAGACGGGGAAGGAGGAGGGCGAGGGAGGGGGTGGGGGGTAAAAAAAAAAAAAAGAAAAAAAAAGAAAAAAAAAGAAAAAAAAGAGATTTTTTTTTTTTTTTTAAATCTGAAGCGAAAAAGCCAAAAAAAAAAAAAAATCATCATCATCACGCTAATAATTAAAGGGGGGGGTAAAAATACCATCCTACCCCTGGCACTGCTTGGACTGTTAAAGGAAAGACTACTGCGAAAGAGTCATAAGAGAAACCACAATAAAAAGTTCACGTTCATGGATGGAGTCCACATGACTTCCTGTGGCCAATCCAACTTGTGATTCAGTCGTAAACTTTTATTGCTCAGCTGTAAATTTTCTGCAAACAACCAGGAATGCGTTGCATTTTTTTGTGACGAGTGCAAATGCTCTCGTCTGTCGCCATGTTTATACAATTCTGCTCTAATATTAGGATTTTTCCCCCCCCCTGCGCCCCCCCTCCTCATTGTCTCCCCCTTTTTTTTTTTTTTTTTAAATCTTTTAAGCCGCCGCGTTAATCTAAGGGCGGGTTTAATTTTTTATTTTTTTTTTTTTTGCTTTTTTTTTCCTTTTAAACGTAGATTCGGTTTTAATTTGACGCTCGTTGTCGTCTCGGCGTTTCTCGAGGTTTGGCCTTTGAGCGTCGTTATTAATTTCCGTTTCGATAATTATTTGGGGGGGGGGAAAGAGGAAAAGCAGAGGAGGTAAAAACGGAGCGCGGTGGGTTTGAAGAATAAATACATTAAACGCCGTTAATTTTAAAAGCGTTTAATTAAGAGCCGAGGACAATAAGCTCGAGGGGAGAAAAAAAAAAAAAATAGGGGAAAATGGTTATTTCCGAGCCCCCCCCGGAATTCCCTGCCAGACAGCCCCTGCCAGGGGTGTGTCCGCTGCCAATTAAACCTTCCCAGGGTCCAAAAAAAATGTCCCTCCACACCTTTTCTCCCCCCTGAGCCCCCCCGGGCCGCTCTGCCCAGCCCAGCCCCCGAGGGGGCACCTGGAAGTGCCCGAATTCCGCCCAAAACTTGAGCCGACGGCGCGATGTTGCCCCAGGAACTCCCGCGCCCCTTTTCCCGAATTCCCCGAACCCACCCAGCTTTGGGGTTTGCTGGCGGGACACCTCCCAACACGCTTTTTAAAGCACTTAAATCCATTTATTTCCTCCAGCAAACCTCCCCCAGCCTTTTGTTTTACCCGCACCGAGTCGGGGCTGCGACGCTTTTAAGGAGAAATTATTATTATTATTATTAATATTATTATTATTATTATTATTATTATTATTATTATTATTATTATTATTATTATTATGGAGCCTTTTGATATCTTTATTTTTTTTTCCCGGCCAGGGGAGGGCCGTGTAGAGGGCTGGCAAATGTGGGATTTGGGAGGGCCAGGACATTTTTTGGCCGTGTCGAGGCCTGCTCGGCGGCACCCCACGAACCACAACCGGGGGAAAAAAGGCGACCGCAAAGGCCGGGCGGGTTCCCTCCTCAGCAAACCCCGCGCGGAGCCGCCTTTCTGCTCCTCTTCTCCTCACGGACGAGGCCACTTATTGGAGTTTTTATCCCACCTCGACCCCAACCCTCAGCTCTCAGGGCCGCGCGCGCACTTGGGCCAAAAAAAACCACAAAACCGGAAAAAAAACCCCAGAAAACAAACAAACAACCTGAAAATATCAAATATTTTCGACGCGGTTTTTCCCCATCCATTTCCCTCTCTGGCCGCGCATTTCCAGGAACGATTCTTTTCATTTATATTATTTATTTATTTATTTATTTATTTATTTATTTATTTATTTATTTATTTTTACACACCCCCCCCCCAGGTATTTCCGCGCATTAATTTAATTTTAACGGGTGAAAATGAACCAAGCGGGGGTGCGGAGAGGGCGGAGGGGGGGGTCGGGTCTCGCTCGCCGATCCCTCTCGGATTTATTTTTGCCTGCCCCCGGCTGGCTGCGTGTCTGGCTGGCCCGACCAACACAAAGGTTGTAATACAACCGGATGGACGGGAAATTACTTTATTCACTTTACAAACCACCAATAAATTTTATAACAGGTAGTTAAAAGTTACGAGGGGGGAAACTACGACCACAACAGCTTCCCGAGCACAATGGAGATCCCATTTTTCCAGCCAGCAGACAAGATAATAAATTCCATAATGGGAAAAAGGGGAAATTTTGATCCCGGCGGGCAGAAAAAGTAACCTGGGCGCGCGTTTGCTGCGGAGGGTTCGGACCCTCGTTCCCCTCCCTCCTCTATAAAACCTCCCCGTCTCAGCGAGGGTATTTTTTTGGGGGGGTGGAGGATAAAAGAGCTGCGAATTTAAGGGGGGTAAGTCTGGGAGAAGGGGAAAAAAAAAATACAGGACGAGCTAAAACAAATAATGGGGCGGAATCGCCCTTTTTTTTTTTCCCTTTTCTTTTTTTTTTAAACAAACGCAGCTCTCAAAGTTTCCCCCCCCCCCTCCGCCCCCGCGCATCTTCCTCCCCTCCCCTCTCCCCTCGCCTCGATCCGCGCGCGACAAAAAAAATTTAACGCCCGAGAAATTCGTTGTCTCCCAAATCGAACCCGCGCCCATCTCGGGGTATAAAAACTAAACGAATTTTTTCGCCTAATGGCCGCATTATCGCGCGGCGGCGGCTGTGATTAGAATAATAAATTAAGGGAAAATAAGCAATATGCTCGAACTCAGCTTTTCGAGGAATTATATTTTTCACAAATCACAAATGGAGATCCGAAGGAAATTTGATTGGCTAATAAAAAGCCCGGAATAGGACGATATTTCTTACTTCAGGCGGGGAGATGAGTCTAATTTCAGTAATACCGAAGCTATGATCATTTCGGAATAAGCCACTTTGTGAGGAGCGAATCTTCTCTCAAATTACTTTCCCCCATAAAATGGTCTCTTCTCTTTTTCTCCTGAAATGATGGAGTGATTACAGAAATAACTGGATGTCATCTGAAGATGCGACTCTCTTGTGTTGACTACAGAACATAAACATTTACCCCAAAACGAACTGCTGCGGCTGTAGTTTCAATAATTTAACTCCAGACTCTTTTGATAGATAAATGTCACGCCGTAATATTCGTTGGGATAAAAACTACTTAGATTTGTGGATTTAAATATGATGGATAGAGTGCGGATACAGCTTCTTCTGGTTTTATTATTATTATTTTTAAACACTTTGATAAGTTCTCCATCTCCTCACCCCCTCGCTGGGAGGATATTGTCTATGCCAACCTTTATATATATCTATTTTTAATTCTTTTTTTTTTTTTTTAAGTAACGGAGCAGCAAATATTTTATTTTCACTGATTTCTGCGGGTTTTTCTGGGACGAACGAGCACGAATCGCTCCTGTGACGGCAAACCAGGGGGAGAAAATATCCCTTGTTGGAAACGCCGCATAAATATCCCCCAAGAAAAAAAAAAAACCAAACCAACGACCCAACACGCTTTTTCAGCATAAACCAGCGGTTTATGAGCAATAAACCCGCTTACCTTCCCTGCCTGCCCCTCGCCACGGAAAAGTCTAGAATAAGCCTTATTGCGGCGGGTTTCTGTATTTATTGGGACATTCCCGCGGGTTCCTGAGCCAAGGGAACCTCCCGCAGTTGGGATTTGGGGCGTTTGGGGAGTGGGGAACCCCCGGGAGCTGCTCCCGCTCAGCCCCGGCCCGGAGCCGACCCCGCTCGTGCCATTTTCGGCTCTTTCTCCCCCTCCCCAGCCCCGTTTCAGAGGAAGGGGCTGCAAATTTGGGGCTGGAAGGGGTAAAAAAGTGGGTTTGGGGGGCGCCCACCCGAGCCTCGAGTCCCTGCACTGCGAAACTTCGCCGTTTCTCCCCATTTTTCCTTTTTTAATTCTTATTTTTTGAACTCCTTTCCCTTCCCCGGACCTCCTGGGCAGAGAGTCCGGCGACTTCGAGCCCTGGGGCGTTTGAAAGCCTTGAAGCTCGGCGGGGTTTTTTTGGGTTCAGAAGGTCCGAACCCCCCCAGAGGAGGCTCCAGAGCCCGCTCAGCCCTTCCCTGCCATCTCGGGCTCCACATCCCAAATCCCGCCGCATCCCCGCGCTGAGGTGATGCTCCGTCCATCAGCGAGGGAAGCCACAAAAAAAAAAAAAGGGAGACAGAGACAGACCCGGTTTTCGAGATCAATAGACCCCCTTCCACGAGATGACGCCGGTGGGAAGGGGAATATTTAAATATTTCGGGAGTTCGTCCCCCCCTTTGGAGGAGCAGAAGGACCTGGGGGCACCAGCGCTGCGTTTGGCTGTCGAGGAGATCAAAATGCCGTCAAATGGGACAAGAAAGAATCAAAGGGAAGAGAACAGAATAAAAATGCGAACCCCTAACAATGGGGAAAAATAGTAGTAGCAGTAATAACGATAATAATCATGATAATAACAGGAAAATCAGGGGGTGTGTTGCGTTGGGACCGGTGTCCACGGGGAAGAGAGGTCGGAATCTGAGGGGAAGGCAAAAAAAAAAAAGGAATTTGCGCCTGGGGAAAACGCGTAAATAAATAAATAAATAACTCGAGATATAAATAAATAAATAAATAAACAAGCAAACACTCCGCTTTCTTGCCACCTTCCTAATTTCCAGGCGTTTTCCGCCCTCTTTTCCCGCCGGGAAATGTGTCGCCCCCGACCCCTCCCGTGCCCACCCGCCCCCCTTTCCCCCGGCGGGATTTGGGCAGGTTTGGGCGAACACACCTAAAGGTCTCTCAGTGTCTCCCCCACCATCCCCTGCCAGCACCGATTTCACCCCAAAAATTTGGGAAAGCGCCTCTCCCGCCCCCCCGGAGGGTTTTTCTGCACTTCCCGCCTCTCCCAAGCGGCGTTTCCCGGCCGGGAGAAGCCAAAACCCAACGCGCCCCTCGTTCCCCCTCCGCCCGACCCCGCCAAAAACAGCAAAGAAAGACTCGACAGTGGCGGACTCATCGCAATATTTGATTTTATTCTCATTTTTTGGCCGACCCGCAGCTCCGGGCAGACAATTAGCAGCGACGTTTCCGGGTTTCATGAGGTTTTGGGGTGGGTTTTTTTTTTGCCCCGCTCGGGAGGGGGAATCCTCCCCCTGCCCCAGCCGCCGCCGCGGGGGGGTCGGAGCCAAGAAATCGGGATTTCCTCCCGAATCCAGACGAGCCTCGGCGCTCCGAGGGTGCCAGAGACGGTGCGAAGGGTGAGATCCCTCAGCCAGAGCCCACTCGGGGGGAGGTGGAAACACAGACACAGAGCACTGCAGGCAACGCCGTTCATTTTAAAACCTTTTTATTATTATTATTATTAATATTATAATTATTATTATGTCTCACGTATACAATACAAATCCACGGTGTCCAGAAGTGTTTTTTTTCTTTTTTTTTTCTTCTTCTTTTTTTTTCCTTCTTTTTTTTTTTTTTTTTTTGTTTTTTTTTTTGTTCGTTTCCTGGCGGTAATTGCTACATTCAGAGTTTGAACACGCAGAACTATGCTTTTACATAAAACAAATGACGAGGTGGGCTTTTTTTTTTTTTTTCTTTTTTTTCCTTTTTTTTTTTTTTTTTGTTTTCTGTTTCGAGCATGTCGCATTAACAGATAAGTCAAGACAAATAGATAACTATACATTCAGTGCAATTTAGTTCTACACTACTTTATAAGCACAATAAAATAATACAATACTGTGCGTTCTCAACTAGGCAGTTTCAGTTGTTGGGATTTTTTTTTTAATTATTTTTTTATTATTATTATTATCATTATTATTTCCAAGAAAATAAGCAGCAACAAACGACAATAAAACCGCATTACAAATACTTCCAAAGCATGACTCCTTCTATAGGTAGTGATAAGTACAATACAAGGTTGGTTGGTGTTGTTGGTTTGTTTTTTAATTATTTCATTTTTATTATTATTATTATTATTATTTTGGCTACTTAGTAGCTTGCATCAGGGCAAAAACACAGCGCGCTCTCTCTCTCTCTCACTTAAATAAACTCCGAGCGAAATTCAGGATGTGTAAGCCCCTTGCTGATCATAGGTTCGATAATTATTGCAGGTTTTCCCTTTAGGTAGTACAGGAAGAATTTCGAGTGCTCACACAGGCGAGGGGGGAAAAAACAGCGCCTTGAGAAACCGGGGAGGGCGGGGGGGCGGATTTTTGGCCTATCAAGGGATATTTTGGCCCATCAAGGGATATTTTGGCCCATCAAGGGATATTATTTTAGCCTTTCAAGGTATATTTTGGCCTTCCAAGGGATACTTTTTTGGCCTTTCAAGGGATATTTTTTGGCCTATCGAGGTAAATTTTGGCCTGTCAAGGTCTATTTTGGCCTGTCAAGGTACATCCAAGGCTCGATCCCATGGAAATGGGAGGGTTTGGGGGCGGGGGGGGTCGTTCGAGGGCGCTCCCAGGTAAATTCTGCCCCTCCTGGGGTGGCAGGAACGGCCCCTCCGAGGGGGGAAAGGGGGGATCTCCATCACCCACCGACACCACACGAACTTTCCCCCCTCCACCACCGCCCCCACCTCGGGAGAGACGCAAAAACCCGAAAAAAAAAAAAAAAAAGAAAGAAAGAAAGAAAGAAAGAAAAAAAAAGCAGCAAAGTCAAAGCTGTTTAAATAAATACAAATCCCGCAGCTCCGCGGGAGCGGAGGGGACGAGCAGTGACATTTGCTTCCAGCCTGGCTTAGGGCTGCGGGATTTGGGTTGGCTTGGCTTTGCTGGATCGGTTCATCTTATTTTTTTAAATTATTATTTTTCCCCCTCTCTCTTTCCCCCCCTGCTCTCGCAGGCGAGCCGACTGTGTATTTATTGAACTAAAAACGCAGCTATTAAAAAAGAAGGAGGAGAGGGGGGGAAAAAAAGGGGGTAAAAAAAGAAGTAAGGGAAGTTTCTATGACAATAAAAAAGGCTACAACTGTTTGACAGGTAGTTACTGCTGTGTGAGCCTCTCCATTCTATACTCTATAAAAGCAAATGACCGTCGTAAACATCTCGATTTATCATCTGCCATAAAACGAGACTTCAAGGGGCTGAGAACTCAGTCCTTGCTTTCTTCTTTTTCCTCCTCTTCTTTTTCCTCTTCTTCGTTCCCTTCTTCTTCCGTTTTCTCCTCGTCCCTGGCCCCCGGCAGCTTATCTTTATTGTTTTCTTTTTTCCACTTCATCCTCCGGTTCTGGAACCAGATCTTCACTTGTCTCTCGGTCAGTCCCAGGGCGTGAGAGACCTCAATCCGCCGCTTCCGTGTCAAATACGGGTTGAAGAGGAACTCCTTTTCTAACTCCAGGGTCTGGTACCGGCTGTAAGTTTGTCTGCCGCTGCGTCTTCCGGGAGCTGTGGGACACAAACACCAAATAACTTCTTAATTCTCCCGCTTCGGGGGCTCCGCTCTCCCCCCCCCTTCCCTTCCCCAGCCCCCCTCACCTCAATTTTCCTAAAGAAGCTGCTGCCTCTCTCCTCCCCCCCCCCCAAAAAAAAGCCCCTTTCACCCCTTGGTGTGAAATAATTTAATAATTAAAGGTGCTAAAGGGAACTCGCTGGGTTATTATTGATAATGCGAGGGCCGGTATTGCTGCTAACGCCGCTGCTGCCCTGCCCTGTCCTGGGGAGTGCTCAGCCCTGGCTGGAGGGAGGTGGGTGTCAAGCTCATGCACAAAAGAGACCTTCCAGCTTCCCCCAAAGGTGATTCTGGATGGTGAGACCTGCTGGGCAACTCCATTTCAGAGGACAAAAAGAAAATATTCATTTTCCTCTGAAAGGTGCATTGTTCACCACAAAATCCTCTTCAGCCCTTCTCCCCATTCCTTTATCTTTCTTTCTTCCTTTTCTCTTTCTGTCTTTCTCTCTTTCTCTCTCTTTCTCTCTTTCTCTCTCTCTTCCTTTCTTTCTCTCTCTCTCTTTTTCTTTCTTTCTCTCTTCCTCTCTCTCTTTCTTTCTCTCTCTCTTTCTTTCTTTTTTCCTCTCTCTCTTTCTCTTTCTCTCTTTCTCTCTCTCTTCCTTTCTCCCTTCCTTTCCCCCCTCAAAACACCCAACTCTGCTCTGCTTCTCCAGATATTCCTCCCCAAAAATCCGGGCTCGGGGCTCTCCCATTTCCTGATATTCACGCCCTGAGGAGCTGAATTTTCCCTGAACCCCCCCCCGTCCTCTCGGTCAGGGCTGTAACCCGCAGACAGAGAGACGGAATTTGCCTGTGCAAACACAGAGATTGTCTCTAAAACAACTCGAGATGGACGTTTGCAGCAATAGCCAAAAAAACCCCCAAAAAATAAAAAAAAAGAGAGAGAGAGAAAGAAAGGAAAGGACAGAGGGCTGAGGTATGTGCAGCTGAGCCCCTGCACTTCCTCCTGCACCTAATGAGAAAAACAATCTATTTGTGGGGGGAGAAAGGAGCTCCAGTTTGAAATGATTGCATCCTTGAGACTACCTCTAGGTCAAAGCTTAGACAAATAACGTGTTTTCCTCTGCGTCTCTCTCCCAGCCCCTGGGCCACATCCTCTCTCCTTCCTATTTCTCCTTTTTCTGGGGGGGTTTTTTTGGTTTGTTTGGTTTTTTCTTTTTTTTTTTTTTTTTTTTGGTCGTTAAATTTTGCTGGGGGTAAAAGAGGTGGGGAGGGGGGGGGGAGAAAACTTTGGGGCTCTGATTGTCCTTAAAATTCACACTAACCTTCACATGTTTTGAATTAACAAGGCTTCGAGACAACCTTGGTCCTTAGATGGGGAGGGGGGGGGAAACTTGTACTTTGAAGTATTTCGGTTTCTGTGCAATTATCTGGACTTCACATGAGCAAAGTTCCATTCAGCACGAATTATTTTGAATTTCCCACCCCCCTTTTTTTCTTTTTCTTTTTTTTCCCCCTTTCCTTTAAACCCAGAACAGCAGCCTGTCCTCCTCCACCCCACCCCATAACTCCGAGCTAAGTTTCCTTTATGCTTAAACTTTTATCTCTAGGCTTTAAGAAACAGATGTAAAGTATTAGTAATACTTAGACAAGTTCCCACCTTTCAGGCTTCGTCTCCAAGCGGTTATGAAAGGCTCTATGACATTTTAAAGAGCGGTGTATTATCAACATGCAAACAACCTCGTGGGAGCTGTATCTTATTGCCTATCCTCAAGGCAAGCAATAAAAAAACAAGTTTTACTTTATTGTGATTTAAGCCTTTTGCAGGGAATCACCTTGCTGGCTCTCTAGCAACTGCTGGCTTGTTTTACTTTCAAAGGTCTTCCTAAAAAGAAGAAACATTAGCACAAAACTGCTCATTTCTTTTCATATTCCCCAGCTACGCCTCTTATATTTATATTTTTTTTTCCAGGCGTGTATATATATATGTATGCATAAGTGTGTCTGGGCATGTTTATAGAGCTAAGGCATGTCTGTGCTGGGCTATGCATACATATACATATAGACAGACAGACAGACAGAGCAGACAGGCAGAGAGACAGAGAGAGAGAAAGAGAGAAAAAATAAAGGAAAACATTTAAGGAGGAGGAAAAAAAGGTCCTAACCGTGAGGTCTCATCCATGGGAACATGAGACTGGGAGACGAATTTTGATTTAAATGCCCTTGTCCCTCGCTAGAGTTACTGTTGGAAGACGATTTACAGTCAGGATATTGTACAACAGTCGTCTCTTGCTGAGCACCATAAAGCGATTGCCTCGGTAGAGCTTCATATCCATAGAATTTAGAAGCGTCTCCGTGACACGCCAAGGCGCATGGGTTTTGCTGGTATCCAGAGTTGGAGATGCTGGAGGTTCCGTGGTGGAAAAACTCTTGGACGTGGTGGGAAGGGTGCTGGAAGGTGGGAGCAGTGGTGCCCGGACCATAGACCAGAGCATGGCTCCTGCTAACACTTTGTGGAAATCTGCAGTCGTAGTAAGTTGGCTCCAGCGATTCACCGCCTTTGTACTTGGAAAAGAGAGGATTTACAAAGTAGGAACTCATGACCCCCCTCGCATGCAAAAAAAAAAAAAAAAAAAAAAAAAAAAAAAAAAAAAAAAGGAGAAAAAGATACCAAAAAAAAAAAAAGACGCTTTTAAATTCTAGAGCAGCGCGAGATTGTCCCTGGACTGTCTCAAGTCCTGCTTTTTAGTGGCTTTTTTTTTTTTTTTAATGCGATCTCAAAGGCGTTTCATGGTGCCTCTGTGTGCCTGTACGGTTGGTTCGCGGTGCTCTTGACTTCTCTTGTAATCTGTCGGTAGGTAGAGCTCTCTCTCTCTCAATTTCTCTGTAACTCTGCTCCTTCCCTTTAACACCACAGGCAAATTCCTCAAAATCCCGGTGGTGTGGCTTTTTTTTTTTTTTTCCTTCTTCTTCCTTTTTTTTTTTTTTTCCCTTTTCCCTCCTCTCTCTCTCCCTCTCCCTCTCCCTCTCCCTCTCTCTCTCTCCCCCTCACACGCGAGACGTTCGCATCCCTCCGCGCTCAGCCCGCCAGCCGAATGACAGCGCTTTGGGGCGATGATTTTTTTTTTTTGGGGGGGGGAGAGGAGAGAGGAGAGAGAGGAGAGGGGTGGATTTGTGGTGGAGGAAAAGGTGGTGTGTGCGGGACACACGCACGCACAGCCCCCTCGGCGGGGGGGGACCCCACACCTAATGAGTGGAGGAGGGTGAAGGTGCGCATTAATATCCACCCACACCCCCCCTTTTTTTTTTTATATATATATTTTTTTTTATTTTTTTTTTATTTCCCAGCAGCAGCCTCTTCACTGATGGCAGCAAATGCATGCGCTGGGAGGTCAGCCTAGGTAACCTCAACAGGTAAAGGGAGCCCCAGCAGCCCCCCCGAGCCCTCCCCATCGCCCCCCCTCCCCCAAAAACCCGAGGTGAGCCCCTTGCAGCGCTCAGCACCCCCCGCCCCCCCAGGGCCCAACGGGGGGGTCCCCCCGGTGTTGTTGTTGTTGTTGTCATTGTGTGCCGGGGGCCGGGGGGGCTGCAGGGCTGGGTTGGATCCCACCTAGAGAGGGGGGGCAGAGAGGGGAGGGGGTTCTGGTGTGGCTGGAGCGGCCGAGCCCGGATTTCTCCTCGTTTTCTTCTATTTTATTTTGCTTTTTTTTTTTTTTTGGGGGGGTGGGCGCGTGTGTTGTTGTTGTTGTGGCGATGGTGGTCGGAAGGTCGGGATCAAACAAGCAAACAAAAGCAAAACGGGGGCGAGCGGGCGAGGGAAACGTCTCGGTGCGGACGGGCTGCTCCTCTGCTGTCCTTCTTTAGAGGAAATAAAGGCACAAAATTACGGGCAGTTTATTTCATTTCATTTTATTTTGAATTTCCACCTCCCCTCCCCTCCTCGCTCCCTTTCGAACTAACCACCGAAAATCCACGCCTGGAAATAACAGGGAAGAGTCCTTCCAAGGGAATAAAGTAGAGCATTGCTTAAAATTGGACGCAAGAGAGGCAAAGTGAGCCAGAAAGTCTGTGCTCCCCTTTGTGCGTGCCTGCAAAAAATAACCATCGACCTTTTTTTTTTTCCCGTCCTTTTGCTCCTCAAAATAGCGATTTTTCTCCCGGTTTTTCCTCTGTTTGTGCCCCCGGCCCCGCACTTTTTTGCGCTGGGAGTGACCATTCCCTGCAACCTTTCACTTCGGACACTTCATTTTTACGACTGCGCGAGGGGAACTGAGCTCGTTAAAAAAAAAAACAAAAAACCACACACCAAAAAAATCACACCCAAATCACCGGGATTCTTGTTAATTTATTTTTTTGGCGGGGGGGGAGGGATGGAGGGAGGAGGAGAGGAAGAGGAGGACACACTTCGCAGAGGGATTATTCGCTGTGGAGCCGCAAAAATCCCCAAACCCACCGAACGCCGCGGTGTCATTAACAGGCCCCGCGTTCCCCCTCGAGAGTCCACAACCCTCCAAACCTTTCCCTCGTGTTCTTCCACCCCCCAAAAAAAAGGAAAAGGAGCCTAATTATTTTCAGCAGAGCCCTGAGTGACTCTGACCGATTCCAAGAGTGGAGGGAGGAAAAACACCGGCTCAGCTCCGCTCGCCAGAGCTGCTTTGAGGTTTTTCTGCCCAGCAAAGGTCACATTCTCGGGGTTTTTTTCGAGGCTCGAAACCTCTGGCGAGGTTGAAACTTGTGGGTTTGAATCTATTTTTGGGGTTTTTTTTTTTGCAGACACCTCCCCGAGAAGAGGAAAAGTCCCAGTAGCCACCCTGTCCACCTTTCTTAGATTTTCCGAAATCGAGGGGGTATTTTTCCATTCAGAAAGGGAGGGTGGTGGTGTTATTCCTCCCTGTAGCAGACAATGAACCATGCGGGAAAACAGTGATTTTTTTTTTTTGTCCACCGCTTAATGTGAAAGTATTTCTTTAATAATCGAGCTGCGTTTGTCGTGAAGAAATAATCTTAACACGCGAATAATCTCAAGGACGCCACAACAACCGCGCTCGTTTTTTGCAGAATTCACCCACCTGGTCCCCCCGCCCTGCCCCAGGTTCCACCTTCCCTAGGGAAAAAAAACCACCCCCAAAACCCGAAGGAAAGAGCAACTGGGGACAGAGGCTCCTTAATTAGCAGCGAATGCCGAGGTGACCGTTTTTCCTCCCTGATCAATAATATTGCTATTTTTAAAATCCCGCTGCAAAGGGGAGGAAAAAAAAAAAAAAAGAAAACCAAAATAAAATGAAGTTGTCAGGTCTGGGCAGTTCGGGGGGCGGTTTTGGGAAGAGGAGCCGCGTTTTTCCAGGCGTTTATCCCCGGCTGCAGCCCGCAAAGGTGCAGCGAGTCCTTCCAAAAACCCTCACCTTGGGCAGGGCAGAAACGTTTGTTTGCGGTGTCAGGGCGAGAAAAGACCCACCAGCCCCCCGCCAGCCCCCAGGCAATGAGATACACGCTATTCCTGCTTCTTTTTAAGGGGAATCTCTTGACATTTGGTGTCTGGGGAAGGTGCTGCTCTTTGTCTCTCCTGTTTCGGCCGGGTTGGGATGCGGGGCTGGGGGGGGGACGCGTCTGGCGGGGGCGAGTTCCCGTGGGCAGCTTTATCTCGGGGGGTTTATTGGACTTTTAGGGGTTTCATTGTGCCCTCGCCAAGATTATTTTCTTCCTCTCCCCCCCCCCCCCCCCTTCCTTCCATCCCCTTTTTGCCCTGACCTTCACTGGATTAAAAAAAAAAATGTCATTCCCCTCCTTCTCCCCCACCCCAAAACGGGGAGGCTTCGGGGAGATACGTGAGGGGCGTAAATAAAGAGGGGAGAAGAGGGGAGAGAGGGGGAAAAAACCCCCAACAACAACTAAAAAAAAACCCTAAAACAAATAAAATAAAAAAATAAATAAATAATAAAAAAAATGAAGTCGACCCCAGAACCGCTCCAACGCGGGCGATTTTTTTTTTTTTTTAAGCCCCTTTATGAAACGCGGAGCGCCCCTTTCCCGCACCACCCCCAACCTCCCCCCCCCGCGGGATAAAAAAAAAAAAAATCAAAATACAGGGGGAAAAAAAAAAACAAAAAACAAAAAAACAGAGGGGGAAAAAAATCAATTTATGGAGGGGGTGGGTGGTGAAGGAGGGCAGTTCTTGCCCCCTCAGCCCCCAAAGCTCGGCGGTGGAGGGTGCGGGGGGTTTTTGGGGGGTTTTTGGAGGGGTTTTGGGGGGTTTTTGGGGGGTTTTTGGGGGGGTTGGTTCCCGCGCCGTGCGCGCCCCCCGCGCGCGGCCCCGCGCGAACCCTGGGCCGACAGCGCCATCTCGCGGCCGCGGGGCCGCAGCGACGGGGAGGGGCTTTGGGGTGAGGGGTCGGGGGGGGGGCCGCGACCCCCGGGGAGCCGCTCACCCCCTTCCCAACCCCCCCCTTCCCGGGATAAACGCTTTTTAAAAATCCACCTTTTATTTTTTCCCCTGCCTCGTTTCTCCTTTTTATTTTATTTTATTTTATTTTATTTTATTTTATTTTATTTTATTTTATTTTATTTTATTTTATTTTATTTTATTTTATTTTATTTTATTTCATTTTATTTCATTTCATTTCATTTTATTTCATTTCATTCATTTATTTATTTATTTCATTTCATTTAATTTTATCTTTATTTTATTTTATTTATTTTATTTTATTTCGCCGTTTTCGCCCTCTGCCCCCCTTTTTCTCATCCATAAAAACGACGAGGAAAAATAGGGGAAAAAAAGAAAAAAAAGCGCTCAGCACCCGCACGCAGGACGGAATAAACCCACCAGATGTGCCATCCATCCCCCCCCTCCCCTTCACCTCCCGCTTTTATCAGTTTTAGCTTCGACTTGGGGTTTGATTTTCTCTTTTTTTTTTTCCCCCCCCTTCCCCTCATCCGAGGGGGTCTGTTGTTTGTAGCTTGTAGACAAAACATTCCAATAATCCGGTTTCAAAGAGAAGAGCACCCACCTTATTTAAACCATAAAGCAATTAAAGCCAGACGTCTAGCCAGATCTAGGGTCCTGTTTTGTTCGCTCCTATTCAGCCCCGCATAGCAGGGAGACAAACAGAGTTGTAAAAGTGGCATTTTTTTGGCTGCGGAAATGTACCTATGGACAGCTGGAGGGTCCTGTCGGTTTTGTGTCCTTTACAAAAGGGCAGATTCGAAATCAGGCGCGCACACACCCCACCAAAAAAACCCAAAAAAACCCAAAAAACTACCCCCAGAAACGTAGCGGTGCCTCCGGATTTATACATCTATTTATTTATTTATTTTCCTAGCTTATGCATTTTTTGCCCTTGTGTTTTCGGAGCTCTGAGCGCATCTCTCCCCGGGCAGAAAAGACATGTGCATGTTCACAAGCGCCGGCACACAATGGCTGTATCAGTATGCGAATGCACACACGCGCCATATGTCAAAGAATGCCGAAATCGGAGCATTTTGACACATTAATCCGGGGAAAGGCTTGGCCACAGGGCGTGCTGCCGGGGGCGAGCCGCGTTTCATTTTAACCTTTGAAATTATCATTATTTATTTTTGCGCCGCACCGGGGTGGTTCGTTGCCTTGTTTTGTTGGGTTTTTGTGGGGTTTTTTTGGTGGTTTTTTTTCCTTCTTTTTATTTTTTTCTTTTTATTTTTATTTTTTTTTGCCTTTTCGCCGCGGAGGAGGAGGAGAAATTCAATGGCCGAGCCGCACCAGCGCAGCCTCCCAGCAGGGCCAAATGGCATTTTATAACTGGTGTAACCCTTCACCGGGGGCCGAGGAGGAGGAGGAGGAGAAGGGGGGGGAGGATTGAGGATACCGGGGGCCTTGCACATGAACTAAAACTGCGGCAGGATTTTAACCCGCCCCAACCCACCACCAGCAACAAAAGAAAGGCCCGAGCAGACAAAGGGGCATCTCCGGCGCTGCCCGCCGGCTCGGGCGGGGGTCGGGCCGAGGGGAGGATGCGGCAGCCAGGGGAGAGGGGCTGCAGGGGGGGAGAGGGGCTGCAGGGGGGGAGAGGGGCTGGAAGGGGGGGGAGAGGGGCTGCAGGGGGGGGAGAGGGGCTGCAGGGGGGGAGAGGGGCTGCAGGGGGGGAGAGGGGCTGGAAGGGGGGGAGAGGGGCTGCAGGGGGGGAGAGGGGCTGCAGGGGGGGAGAGGGGCTGGAAGGGGGGGGAGAGGGGCTGGAAGGGGGGGAGAGGGGCTGCAGGGGGGAGAGGGGCTGCAGGGGGGGAGAGGGGCTGGAAGGGGGGGAGAGGGCTGCAGGGGGGGGAGAGGGGCTGCAGGGGGGGAGAGGGGCTGGAAGGGGGGGGAGAGGGGCTGCAGGGGGGGAGAGGGGCTGCAGGGGGGGGAGAGGGGCTGCAGGGGGGGGAGAGGGGCTGCAGGGGGGGAGAGGGGCTGGAAGGGGGGGGAGAGGGGCTGCGGAGGGGGGGGGAGAGGGGCTGGAGGGGGGGGAGAGGGGCTGCGGAGGGAAAGGGGGGGCTGGGGAGAGAGGGAGGGGGGCCGGGGGGAGGGAGCCGGGCGCCCTGGAAATGAGATCCGCTCGAATGAAAGGGGGGCCAAAATGAACTTCCATCCATCAGCGGCCTCGCGACGTCGCTTAAACGTTCGTGACAAGCCCCTCCAGAGAGACGGGTCCCAAACTGCCTCCCAGTCCCGGCCAAATATTCCTCTCTCTCTCTCTCTCTTAATTAATAATGACAAAAAGGGGGTGATTTCGCCCCTCCGCCGCTGCCCGACCCCGCAAGGATTTGATTCTTTATTTGAGGCAGGAGGAAGGAAGGCAGAGAAAGAGACAGGAGGGAAAGAAAACATTAATAATAATAATAACAATAATAATAATTAAAAAAAAAAAAAGATTTGGCATGACATACGCGGAAAGACTTCCCCCTTCTCCTTTTTTATTTATTCATTTATTTATTTATTTATTTTTCGGTCCATAAATCTCTTTGCTCCGCTAAAATGTTTTCTAACCTGACCATTTCATTGCGCTCGTTAAGGTCGGGTTGTTGTTGGGGTTTTTTTGTTGGTTTTTTTTTTCAGACCTAACACAAAACTGGGATTGTAAAAGGGTTTTTTTTTTTTTTCTGTTTGCTGCCCCCGCTCCGGGGATGTGTCCGCTGACACCCCGCGGGTGCGCCCTGTCCCCCTCCGGCGACAAAATCATAAAATACAAAAAAAAAATAAAAAAAAGAACCCCCGCTTTTGAGAGCGAGGACACAAATCAGGGGAAGGAAAAGAAACCTCCAAACGCTGCAGCGAGAAATATTAAAGAGCGATATTTTACGAGATCAGCAGAAGTAATCGCTTCCAGATTTTTTTATTTCGGAGGAACCGGGACGAGGGCGACAAAACGCATTTCGCCCGCCCGCTCTGGTTTTGATTAGAAAGATTAAAACGCTGCCCCGCTCATTTCATTAAAGAAAGGGCCCTATAACAAGTTTTTATGATTAAACATCCCTCGCTGCTCATTTTTTATACAATCTCCTGCCTCTTGTTCCTCCTTCAGCAGCCCGGGAAGCGCCCGGGGAAGGGGCCGTGGCCGGTCCCGGCTCCGGGCGCTCCGGGCAGCGGCTTTTCTCGCCTCGGCAGCCCCAGCCCTTGGCAGGACGGGGGGGTTTGACCTTTTCTCAGCCAACAACCCTCCCCCCCCTTTTTTTTTATAATCTCCCCCGTGCAGGGCGAAGGAAAAGGGGGGGGGGGGAAGAGGTTGTGCCTCTGCTTTATTTTTTTTTTGGCCTTTTAGCCCTAAAAATTTGCCGGCGCATCGCCACCACGTATTTCTTTCTTCGTCCTCCCTCGCTCTGCCCGCGGCTCTTCCCCACCCCAGACACTTTTATACATATATATATTATTTTTTACCCCCTCCTCGCGACCCTCCAGGTCCGGAGAGACCCCCCCGGCCCAGGCAGACGCTCCCCCCGAGCGGATGCAGGGAGCGGCTGCCTCTGCCAGCTCCTCTCCTTCCCAGCATCCACATTTAGCCTTTTTTTTTTTCCCCCATATCTTTCGATTGCCTGCGGTCGTAAATTAGTACAATTAATTATCCCAATCTAAAAATTGATGGCACGTATAACCCTTACCTCAGCGCCTTTTATTTTTTTTTTTTTTTATGACGGTACTTTGGAAGGGAAAAGTGCTGGCGAAGGAGGCGGAAATCTCCGCTCTCCTCGGGCTGCGGGGGATTCTCGGTCCCCCCGCGAGGCACCGGCACCGGCCGAGCCCCGGGGCTGCTCCTCCGCCGAGGGGCTTGAAAGAAAAAGACACCTACATGCCGATTTTTGTTCTTTTTTTTTCGTTGTTGTCGTTTCGTTGTTTTGTTTTTTTGTTGGTTTTTTTTTCTCCCGTGACGTTAGGTATATTTACACAGAGCTGCTCTACAATAGCGAACATAACAATATTACAGAACGGTTCTGAGACGAGAATAAAATACACAAATAAGTACAGCAGAAACGTTCAACACCATGACAGAACATCATCGAGCCATATTCCCTTCAGTCCTTTTTTTTTTTCTTTTTTTTTCCTTTTTTTTGTCTCCTTTTTTTTTGTTGTTTTTTTGGTTTTTTTTTTTCCTCTCTTTTGTACAAAATATTCGCTCACGAGCTCGCGGGATTAAAAAATAAAAATACCGGATAAGTTTAATTTATGAAATAAAATACTAATAATAATAATAATAAAAAAAAAAATAATTCAAGTACTTCTCGTGTTTGTTTTCTGAGGACAAAAAACAAGGCAGAAGAAAGGAAGAGAAAACAAACCCCCCGAACATCTTTCTTTTATTTAGTTGCATTTTAGAAAAGACTCGTGTCCCCAAACGCTTGCTGTGTTTGCCTCTAATGCTAAACATTCATCCGCACATTCAAAGTCAGAAACATTTCAGCCCCCAAAAACAGCCTCCTTTTTTTTTTCCTCTTTTTTTTTCCTTTTTTTTTTTTCTTTTTGTGTTTTTTTTTTTGTCTCTCCACCCTCGTTTCTCAATGACTGGACTTTGCCAACTTTATTGCTGTTCTTTATCGGTTTTTTCTTTATTCATTTTCTTCATTTTCATTCGCCTGTTCTGAAACCAGATTTTGACTTGGCGTTCAGTGAGATTAAGGACTCTGGCTACTTCGTACCTCCGGTCCCGTGTAAGGTACATATTGAATAAAAACTCTTTTTCCAGTTCCAGGGTCTGATACTTTGTGTAAGGACATCTTTTCTTCCTCGTGGAGCGCGCATGAATCCAATTTGCGACGGGATTGTCTGAGAAAGAAGATTTTTATATTTTTTTTTGGGGGGGAGGGGGTAAAAAAAAATCAATGTATACAGCTGGCCTTTCTTCCCTCCCCCCCTCCACGCCCTGGTGTATCTATGGACAGAAACCTGTTTAATTAGCAGATCTTACCTAAATATTTTAAGTGACCTTCAGGAGAGTTTAATCTGTTTATTCTGGAGGGGTCATTTCCTTTTCTTTTGCTGCTGTTCTCACATAAAAGTTTCAGTAAATAAAACTCTAGCAACGGGTTTAAAATAATAATTATCCACATGACTGCTACTAGCAGTAATCTAAGAACATAGTCATAAAAAGTCAAAATTCCCACCATTTCATAGGCCCATAAACTCTTTTTACAACCTCAGCTCTCCAATACTTCCCCCTAGAAGCTTTCCCAGACCTGGAAAGCAGAGTTTGTTTTTTTAATATCTTAAGGATGACACGCGAGATGTCCCACTGGCTCCGAGAAATTGGCTTTTTTTTTGAGGTGGTGGGGTTTTTTTGTGGTTTCCCCCTTACCCTAAAGGACCTTCCCGCTGCTGCCGCGGCCCCGCCGGCTCAGGGGGAGCAGCTTTTCCCCCTCTGCCCTTCTCGGGGCAGCCAAGGGAGACTTTTCACCCCCCGGTTCCTCGGCTTATTTTCATCACGAGGGTGCCTGGCACCGGCCCTGGCGGCATAAATAGAGGCGGCAGCGCCTTGGCGGGGGGAGAGGAGCAGATCTTTGCGGAGCTGTGGAGCAGCAGAGGTGCTGCCGGGGCCGTCCCGCCGAGCTCGGCGATGCCCCCGCAGCTTTAGGCCGGGGGGTCCCGGCAGAGCCCGCCCGGGGCTGCGGGTTGTGCGGGACGAGCCGGCAGCTCCCGCAGCATCCCCCGGGGGTGCTCAGCTCCTCTCCGGGAGCCTTCGGCCAGGAAAAGGGGGTGGCTCGGCCGCGGTTTTGGACCTCCTTTCCCGCAGGTCCCCTCCGCAGGGCTGGGGTGCTGCAGGGCGAGGGGGTGCTGGTGGCCGGTACCTGACTCCCTGCAGTGGTCAAGGTTTCCCTGATGGCCGGCTCGGGGATTTTGGGGGGGTCTTTTTGGCTCTTTCTTTTTTTTTTTTTCAGTTCCACCCCTCCCTCTCTCGCTGGGGCTGCAGAAGATGTTTCCTCAAGTGTATGGTCCAATGTCCTGCGCTCGCTGCCTCCTGCCCTCAGCTGCCTCTACACACTCAGTTTATGCCTTTACAATTCCAATTTTCCTCCTCGCTACTCCCCTGCACCCCCACCCCCGGCCCCCCGCCCAGGGCACCCACCTTCTCCTTTATTCCCACGTGTGGGAGCATTTTATGAATAACTGCGCCGGTGGAGCTTTTATTGATTTTTAAAATAGATAAAGAGACACCTCTGCGTTCATCCAGAGATGTTCCCTTCCCCTCCCTAAAAAAAAACCAACCCCCACATCAGTACGTTCACTTCCAGCCACCTACAACTCTTCCTCGCCCTTTGAAAGTGGAAATATTTTAAAGCAAAGAGGCTTCTCCCTCTGCCTACCCCCTCTCGCTCCCTCTCACACACGCACTCTCTTTCTCTATTAGTTGTTGTTTTTTTTTCTTTTTTTTTTAATTCCCCCGGTGGAAGGTGATGAATATTTGATCAAAGCAGCCAACAGCCCCCCCACTGGAAACAACAAAAAAAAAAACAAAAAAAAAAAAAACAAAAAAGAAAATTAAAAAAAAAAAAAAAAGGAAGGGGGAGAAAAAAAAAGGGGAAAATAAAGAAAAAAATCCTAAAGAGCCCGAAACAAAGTAGAGAGATTCGCTCTCCGGCTCTGCTAGGCGGACTCGCTCAAACCCCCAGATCTTCCTGCGTATCTGGAGTTTTAGGGTCGGGCTCTCTAAGGTAATTTCATTTTATTGAGTAGGGTCCTGGAAGCCGTAATGCCTTCCCCGGTCGTAAACAAGAATGACTTCGACTTACTAGGGTCTAATTCGTGCTTTTCTTCTTTGTGTTTGCTGGAAGCGATGGCTTCGGACTCCGGGGAAGGAATTGTCTGCGCGGCTCTGTCTCTCAGCTCCCCGGCAGCCCCGTACATGTAGTCCGCGTAGCCGCGGCCGTCGGCGGGGCCGCAGTCCCGGCGCCCCGGGAACGCGTCGGGCTTCAGGCCGTAGGGGCGAGCCCCGGGGGCGAAGGCCGGGAAGGAGACGGCCCCGGCCAGGGGCTCCAGCCAAGTCCGCATGTACCTGGGCTCGGCCCCCACGGGCGCCTGGGGAGCGTAGGGGTGGTAGCCCACGGAGGACTGGGAGTGCACGGGAGCCCAGGAGGTGGTGAAAACGGCCGGCTTGGGGGCGAAACTGCAGGACGGAAAGTCGGCACAGTCCGGGACTAATCCTGACGGTCGGGCGGCAGCCGGGTGGGCGGCAGAGCCGGGGAACCTGGAGGCCAAGAGCTCTTCGTTCTCGTGGCTTATCAGGGAGTCAACATAGTAGTTGCTTATGGGGCCAGAAGCCGACATGGTTCCCCCCTCTTTTACATTCATAAGATTATTGTATGAACTGTATGTGTACTTTTTATCTGCTCATAGAACAATCAGGGCAGGTAATTATTTTTTCAGCCTTTCCCACTGTTCCATTGGCTGCCGCCCTCACGTGATTGTATTTACCCAAAAATATCGCCTGGATCAATCCGCAGGGCTTTTTTTTTTTTTTTTTTTTTTTTTTTTTCCCTCCCTATCCTTTTTTTTTTTTTTTTTTCTTTCCCCTTAATCTAATAACGCCGCCCGGCTTTTCCTAAAAGCGCTGGCAATGGGGCGGAGATGGGGAGGAGGGATGCTCGGCTGCTCTCGGCGGCCGGGGGATGCTCAGCCCGCGGGCTGGGAGGGGGGGACATTTACCCTGATGCTTAAGAGAAGGTGGAAGGTAATTGTGGAAGGTAGCCCAGGAACTATTTCTTGACGTAATTTATCTCTGTCCTTTTCCTCCCGCAGCCTCCAGCCTCTAATGGATACATTAAATTGAATATCGGTGAGAAGGGGAGAGGGGAGAAGTGCGGTGGAGGTGGGATCCCCACCCGGAGGAAGGAGCTGGGGAGGGGAGGGGAAGGGGGGGGGAGAAGCTCGGAGCCTAAAAGCAAAGGGGCTTTTGTCATCTTTTGCAGCGCTGTCTCCTCGTCAGGCTGCTCAGCAGCTGAGAGGGCTGTGGGGCACAGGCACATCTCGTCCTGCTTTAAGAAATAAGTGTCTTTAGGAAGAGGGGGAAAAAAAATATATACGTATATCTAGAATACGAGGAGCATCTTTCAAAAGAGGAGGGGGAAGAATAATAATAACACCCCCCAAAAAAAAAAAAAAAAAGAAAGAAAGAAAGAAAGAAAGAAAGAAAGAGAGCCCGAGCTTTTGCACTGCAAGGCTGCGTTATTCGCCGAGTAGTCGTGGATGTTTTTATGTCCTTCAATAAAATTTTTACGAGGATCATTTGATTGTTCATAAATGTGTCGTTCATTAAATAAAACCGTAGGACTGAGTTTCAGCTCTCGAGCTGGGGATGAGAGAGAGCTTTTGGTATCAGGAGGAAGCAACAATGTGTGTTGGGCACATGATCTTTCTTTTTTTTTTTCCCTTTTTTTTTTTTTCTTTTTGAGTAACGCCTGGAAACTTTTCTTTTTGCACCAAACCGAGTGAAGAAGTTGGGAGCGTTAAAAAATCGGTGGTAGCCTGCCTGCATTTTGAGAGAATAACCTTTCCTTTGTAAGGAAAGACAGGTAGGTAAAGAGCTCACGCCCATTTGGAGTCTCCAAGAAGGGGCTTAAGCGATTTCTTTGGCAGAAAAAAAGAAATTAAAACCCCTAACAAAAAAAAAAAAAAAAAAAAACTTTCACAATTTTTTATTTATTTATTTATTTATTTATTTATTTATTTATTTGAAACAGAACATCCCCCCCAAAAAAAAAAAACCAATGGCTTGTCTGGGCTCTCCAAGGCTCCCCATCACCTCGGGGTTTCCTGAGGCTGGGAGGACGTGCAGGGAAATGGTCAAAATTGGGAAGAAGGAGGCAAAGTGTGGGCTCAGGAGGCGCTGAGGGCTCCTGGCGGAGAGGCGGGCAGGGGGTGGGCAGGGTGTCCCCAGTGATGCGGTGTCACCGCTGACAGTCCCCCTGCACAGCCCGGACAAGTCCCGGGACCGACCCGGCACGAACCTTTCCAGCTCTCCCTCATTTCTTTGGGGTTTGGTTTGTTTGTTGGATTGTTGTTTTTTTTCTGGGTAAGTTGCACGAGGAAGGCGAGCGAGGAGGAGGAAAGGGACGGAGGCAGATTCGAGGGAAAACAGGGCGAAAAGAGGTGGTGGCGGTGCCAGGAGATCCCTCCCCCCCTTTCTCCCCAGCCCCTCCGAACTCCCCCCCCGAGCTGAGCCGGGGTAAAACCCGCACCTCGACCCGCAGAGCCCGAGCAAGTCACAGGAATGGACGCACGAGGCTGCCCTCGCTGCTGGGAGAAGGAAGGATTTCCCTCTCCAAAAGCAGGGAAGGCTTTCAAATAAAAATACGGCGGGACGTGTTTGTCAAGGGACTCCGATTTTCCAAATTCGAAAAGACATCGGCTCCCTCTCCCCCCCCGCGCCCCCCCGAATTTATCCCTCATTCCGTTTTAAGTCCCCTGCTTTATGTGAGCCCTTAAAGGGAAATATTCCTGCAGGAGCAGAACGTCTTCTTTGGCCTTTATCGAGGCCAATTTATCTGTCAATCACCAGTCTCCAATGATGGTTATTTTTATGTTCGCGAGGGGAAAAAAAAAATATATATATACTCTCATCATTCTTTTATCTATTCCCATTTTAAAAATACTTACTCTGCGGGGCTGCTAATCGAGTGGGCTGTGACGTGTGGAGGGGGAAAAGCTGCCTGGCTTTTCCACTTTGGGGGAATATTTTAAAGGGAATCCTTACAAAAGCAAGGGTTGTCCGTACCAGCAGAAGGGGAGAGGGAGAAATTAAAAAGAGGCAGAGAAGGAGAAAGAGAGAGAGAGAGAGAGGAAGGAAGGAAGGACTGGGCACGCAGAGGGAGAGAAGCACCGAGAAGCAGTGGGGAAAATATAGCAATAATGTCAGAATACACCGCAGACAAACCGCAGGACGAGCAGAAATTATCAAAGCCACGCAGCTCTAATAAGCAGCAGCAGTTTTTGTAACCTTAACGCGGGCAGGCAAGGTCACCAAATTAGTCGTGGATGGTGCAATGTTGGTGTCACACAAAGGCAAACGTATCTGGCCAAGATTTCTTCCATTTGCACGGGAACCTGCAGCACGCGGAATTATCCACCCCCCCCGCGCTGCCGTGGGGTGGGAGATCACAGGAAAAGCAGCTCGAGTTTGCGGCACAAACCCCCTTTCGCTCGGGGGCTGCCGAGAATTGAGCGGCACGAAACAGAGACGGAGCCACTTCACCTCAAAGCGCGTTAAAGACGCGGCTGGAAGAACTGAAGCCACGGGCTGAGACCAAAGCCACGGCTCGAGGCTCCAGACGCGGCTCGGGACAACGTTTTCCCCCCCGCGTTTCGCCGCAGAATCTCCCCCGACGCGATGCGAACCCCCCTAAAACGTAACGCGATGCGAACCCCCCATAAAATATTGTCCTTTCGCGCTCGTCTCGACGCGAAACCATCCCCATGGATGAAGGCAGAGTCACGCGGAGAAAAGTCCTCTCCGAGCGCGGGGCAAAGAGAGCAACATCCTGAAAATATTCTTCTTTTCGGGGGCAGCGTCTCCAAGCCAATATCCAGCCTGGAATCGGATCACGCCTCGCTATTGAAGCCGGCGGCTGCAAGGTTGTCTCGCAGCTTTTCTGCGCGCTCCAGCCACACTCCTGAGCCTCCCCAGCAGCTTCGGGACTTGTTTAATGGGAGATTACCTCTGCTGAAATGATGGTGAACTATCACATCCCTTCCAGGCAGACTCATATCATTTCCTCTCACCTCCCCTTTTGAACGCGCGGGGGGAAAAGAAACTTAACTTGCACCGAGCGAAACTAAGCCCTGGCAGCTCCACGAGCTGCGGGAGTATTTAGATTTATTATTTCCTGGCGAAGGGGGGGGGGGAATAATCATAACAATAAATAATAATCATAAAAAAAAAAAAAAGGAAAAGGAAAGAAAAGGAAGAAAGTCGGGTGGCGAATTAGGAGGTTACAGAAAATGAAGCCTTTGTCTGAGCACTGTCCTGGCTGGTTGACTTCTGACACCTTTTCGGAGCTAAACGCTGCCCATGTTCGCCCTTGTCCCTGCAAGTGCTCTGCGTGCTCAGCCCGAGCTGCCTCCCTTCCCTGTCCTGCGGGCGCAGCCAGGCTCTTCCCCTTCACTTCCAAACCTTTTTTTTTGCTTTCGCTTTGAGAAATTCTCCCCCCGATTGGAAGGAACGGAGACAAAAAAATAACGCTAATGAAAAGGGGGGGGGGAAAAAAAGAAGAATAAGAAAAAAAAAAGGAGGGGAAAAAAAAAGAAGAGAAAAAAAAAGAAGAGAAAAAAAAAGAAGAGAAAAAAAAAAGAAGAGAAAAAAAAAGAAGAGGGAAAAAAAAGGCAGAACAGGGAGGAAAATAAAAGACAAAAAAAACCACTATTGGACAGGCTGCCTGCGGAGGGGACGCTGCTTTCTGGAGTATTTTCTCGCTCTTTAATTCTTATTTTTTTCGCAAAAAGCGGTGGCCGGGCAAAGCCTGAGCCCGAGGCTCGCCGGGACCTTTGGGGGGAGGTTTCCCCTTTTCCCCCGCGCAGCTCCAGGCCCGAGCCCCGGCGGCAGCAGCTCCCTCCGGAGCGGGGACACCCCGGAGGCTGCGGGGCCCGGAGCTCCCCGGGGGGGGGGAACCAAACCCCAACCCCCTCGGCACTGCCCCGCTTTCCCGCGGTTCAATTAACACTGTCAAGGTCGGATTAAAGCAGAAATCGGCGTTTTCACCGCTCCTGCCCCCCCTCCCGCCCCGCGCCCCCCTCCCAGGGCGGTGCTGCCTCCGGCTCTCTCCAGAACCCTCCGGCAGCTCCGGCTCCCCTTCCCGCCCGCCTTTCCAACCTTCAACCGGGAATAAAGTTCCCTTTTCCTTCCCTTTCTTTGTCCCCTTTCCATTCCCTTCCTCGTCTCTTTTTTTTTTTTTTTTTTGGCCCGGCCCAAGTTCTTTCTCGCTTTTTTCTTTTGTTCCTTCTTCACCCCCTCCTTTCCTCAGGAAAAAAAAAAAAAAAAGAAAAAGGGAAGGAAAAAAAATTGTGCACAATAGATTGAATGACTCCGGAGCGGAGCCTCTGAAGAGGCTGCAAAATATTTCCTGATCCCCCCAGATGCCTCTGATTATTCCAGGATTGCCTCTTAGAGTAAATAAATACGGGGAAAGATTAATTTCAGGCCAAATACCATCCGCGGATCTCGCGGCAGCGCGACTGCAGGCAGGAAGCTTTGCCTTCCCTCCCCTGCAAAATTCTTTGGCTGCTGGAAAATCATATTTATTCGGGTTTCTTTAAAGAGTTGTCACCTAGAAAAATCTCCCCGGGACAACAATTGACCGCGCATCGCTTGAGATCGACGATAAGACGCCAACCTGAGCCAGTATGGGAGTCACAGCTAAGGCAAAGAAAACCAGTTTTCCGCTGAAAATGACACTGCAGGAGTTTTTTACCTGCTTAAGTGCTTCCCCCCACCCGCATTACTCCCCCTCTGTTTGTTGCTGAGAATTCCTGTCTCTCCAGTGCTGGAGGTACAGCTAATAGACAATAAATTCCGAGGTGCAATTAAAGCTCAGAACAATTTCTTTAAGTGTGTTATGGTCTCCTTTTCCAAAATTTCAGGTCTCCACCAGACGAAGCCTCCTGCAGATGTTCCCAAAGCCCAGCAGCTCGTCTGCAGCGGCCGAGGAGGTGGAAAATTCAAGCTCGTCTCCCCGCTGCTCTCCAGGTTTTTCTCGGTTTTGGGTGTGATATGAAAACCCAGGTCAACAGGAGGGGAAAAAAAAATTCCCAGAGAAGTAAATTAAAAGACGAGCGAGGAAACAAGCCTGAACCCAGAGAGGCGAAGTGTATACTGCCTGAAGAAACATATTTCTATACTTCTCCCCTTCCATTTATTATGTTTCTGTCAGACACCCTGTAATTAGCATAGATAACTATAGTTGCGAGCTCCAAGTTGTGTCTGCAAATTCTATTGTTTGGCTGCTCCGGTTGCACACCAGCGAGCTTGAAAGCGAGCACAAGGTGTTAGGAAGAGCCTGGTGCCCTCGAATAAGACAATAACCCCCCGAAATGTGTGGCGGGGGGAAGGAAGGAGGGCGGAGGGATGAAGGTCGCCGCTTTAGGCGATGGATTCCAGCCCAGTCTGCGCCGCAATATCTCTGGCCTGGTGCAAATCTCCTCCAGGAGATCAGCTCAGCCTTAAACCTGCCCCTGTCTACCGCAAATACGGCTTAAAATAGGTTATTCGGGCAACCCCCGCCGCCTCCTGTCTCGTCCCACAGCCCGCTGCGAGGAGTTATTTGTGGAGGTCAGCGCAGAGCCGGTACCTGTGTAAATACCCGGGTCCGAGCAGACACCCACAGCTCCAAACAACAACCTTGGCCAGGGACATTTCCTGCCCTTTCCACCCGCCCCACTTTGTTTTCCAGCCCCGCGGCGGGTTCGTCTCGTAGGGAAGGGGCTGAGCTTTCGGGGGGATTTTCCCCCCCAAAATCCACACGAGCAAATCACCCGCGAGAAACCAGAAGGGGTTTTCTGTGGGGAAGAACTCAGTTCTTCCTCTGGGCTTCAAACTCAGAAAGGGAAAGTTTATCGACACGACCTCGCAACTCGATTTCTTCCGCACCAGAGGAGGGTTTCGCTTGTTTGGGGGTTTCTTTGGTGTGTTTGGTTTTTTTGGGTTTTTTTTACGTCGCAAAACCACGTCAAAAAAAACCCATCCCCGGGAGCGAAAGGGATGAAGTTCCCCCCCCGGGCAATGCAGGCGCACCAGACAGACACGGGCGAGAACCTCCAGGTTGAGAAAATTACACCTGCTGGGAGAGGAGGATTCTACGAACAGCCACGGGGAAAAATTATGCAATCCGGCGTATGGTAATATCGCTAATATTTTACTCCGATAACGCCGTCGGAAAGCGCACGAGCACGAGCGAGAAAGCGAACAATATCGCACGGAGGAAGACGAGGGCGAACAGCATGGTGTCCCTTTGACTACCCATGTTTTTACATAAAAAACAGGCACATCCAGACAAAATAGTTGGAGCGATAAATTCCCCACCGTCCCTCTTCCTGATCTAATATCATAATTAAAAAACAGTGGGGGAGATTTTAACTTTTATTGCGTTTCTGGAGTTGGGTTGCTGAACATATATTAAGTTTAGATTCTTCTCTTTCTCTCCAGGGGGGTGGTGGCTCGGAAATAAAATCAATCTTAATATACACAGAATAGATATTGGTTTGTCTTGTACATGCTGTTAGAAGAAAGGGAAAGAAATCTGCAGATAGTTAATACAGAGAAGGCAAACTCATCATACATGTAATGAATCCTTTAAATCATTCAATTATCACAGCACTAATATCAAATAATTATGGTTAAACGTACCAGTAATCAACCTTGTCCCTGTTGAAATATTAATTTACAGGATTGTGAATGAGTTTCTTCTTCCCTTTTTCCCCCTCCCTTTCCCTTCCCCTTTTTATAAACTTGTTCATTACATTGGTTTTTTTCGCCCAGCCTGGTGTATTCAGCATAAAAGGATGATGAAAATACCCCACACAACATCGCTTTGAACCAAATCAACACCACTTTCGTCTTTTCCACACTTAAAACAGAGCATCTTTAACACAGCGGACCGAACAAAGCGAGATGTTTTGCAGCCGATGCGTAAATAAACACATATTAATTCATCACACGTGATTTTATATTCGTTTGGGTTATCGCACCCAGACCTTAGGACGGGAGCGGGGATCTCTCTATTCTCGCAATCGAAATGAGCTCCTTGTCCACAAACTTTGCCCCGAGGTTCACAGGGGAGAAGCCAAAGCGAGGGAAACCACCGAAATATCACAATCCACCGGCCGAAAAAAAAACCCCAAACCACTCGAAACTCACCATTCCCGCCAGATCTCAACCTGCCTCGAGAAACCCCTGCCAGCTGTGCTCCCCTCAGGAAACTCCAAATATCCACAGCTAAAGACTTTTATTTCTCCACGTCAACCTGCGCCCTCAGACCCACACCCGGCACTCTCGGGATTTTTGGAGGGGTCGCGACACACGAATATCACTCTCAGCCCTACAGACACACAAATATCACGTTCAACCCTACAGACACACAACAATCATGTTCAACCCTGCAGACACACAAATATCACCCTCAGCCCTGCAAATATACAAATATCACCCTCAGCCCTGCGGACACACAAGTATCTCAGCCCTGCGGATACACGAATATCACCCTCAGCCCTGTGGACACACAAATATCACTCTCAACCCTGCAGACACACAAATATCTCAGCCCTGAGGACACACAAGTATCACCCTCAGCCCTGAGGGCACACAAATATCTCAGCCCTGCAGATACACGAATATCACCCTCAGCCCTGCAGATATACAAATATTTCAGCCCTGCGGACACACAAATATCACCCTCAGTCCTGCAGACACACAAATATCTCAGCCCTGCAGATATACAAATATCTCAGCCCTGCGGACACACAAATATCACCCTCAGCCCTGCAGACACACAAATATCACACTCAGGGCTCTCCAGATGCTCTATTTTGCCCTCTGCCATTTACCTTTCCCTCTCGCCATCCGCGAACATCCCTAACCCCGCACCGCGCGGGACCCCCCGCGCTCTTCACGCGTGAGATTTGCCCCGCTTGGCTTCTGAATTTTCCCTTATTCCACCCCCCCGCCCCCCTTTTTGCATTGACAACGCCGATAACAACTTTTCCAACTTTTCCAGCGCTTTTTAGGGGAGGAAAGGGGGTAAAATAATCCTTTTTTTTTTTTTTTTTTTAACTTAGGAGAGACGTGGCTCATGTAACACGGGCGTCTGATTTTCTCCACCAACATTTACTGAGCTTTTACGTGTAACCCTTCCTAGAGAGTAATTCATAATCCGGGCTGAACCAGCCGCGACAGAGGAACCGTGTTCTTGGGAGTGAAACTCCAGAGCCCCGATTAGAGCGTGGAAAAGGGATATTAAATTTAATCTCGGCTGCTTTTGCTGGGGGGACACAGGGAGAGGGAGAAGTTGGAACCCTCAGTTCTCTGCTTTGTTCTTCCGTCCACCTTCACGACACCGAATACGCTGCAACTTCTCGGGTTTAAGGGCGAGAAGGCTCAGCAGAAGGTGGCACGAGGAGCGTTCCCAGCACCAGCACAACCCCCCAGAACCATCGTGCCAGTTTTCCCCAGCACTCCCCTTCCCCCCCTCCCTTCCAGCCCGGCAAAACGAATAAAAAACCCCAAATCACCTTTCCAATTCCGAGCGGGAAGTGACCACCTTTTTAATTTTTTCATTAAAAAGCGACCACGGGGAACCCGAGAGGGGAAGGGAAGGGGAGGGGGGGAGTGTTTTGTTTTTATTATTAGTTATTTACAACGCCCTCCCCGTCCCCTTTTTAAAGGCAGAGCGAGCGCCCACCGCCCTCGATGCGCGGCGCTGGGGCTCTGCCAATCATCCCCCTCTCCCGCAACTTCAGAATTTGGGGGACGGAAAAGCCGCTTCCCTTTGTCCGCCGAGCAGCAACAACAGCGCGGAGGGCTCGGGGAGCGACAAAAATATTCAAAAATGAGGGGGAGGCAAAATCCCATCTCCCTGCCCCGGGGAGGGGGGTGGTGGAGCGGGGCTGGAGTTGTGCTGGTGCTGTCGCCAGCTTGGTGGGGTGGGGGTTTTGGGGATTTTTTTTGGTTTTTTTTGTTTTTTTGGCTCGCCGGCGCTCGCTCGCAAGTTGCGCGGGGCGCAGGGCGCTGCCGGGCGGCCCCCGCGCAAGAAGCGCCCCGGGGGCGCGCACGGCGGAGCTGCGTGTGCCTGCTAAGCGGAAACGGCTGCCCTTGATGAAGACTAACTGACGTAATTAAGGCAG